>NC_048595.1:241772546-241777546 GCF_003668045.3 Cricetulus griseus | reverse complement strand
GCACCCGTAAGGCAGTTCGCAACTGTAGGTGACTCCAGCTTCAGGAGATTGGCTGTTCTCTTCCCCTCCTCAAGGGCATATGCATATGTGGTTCATACACATGTATGCTGGTGAAACACCCAAACACATGAAACATGTTAATGTTTACTTTTTCCTCTGAGTGGCGTTGAGACATGAACCTCAATAAAAATACCCAAATGAAACTGGAAGAGATATCTTCACCAACAGATGCACAAATGGCAACATAGAAATTCCAGAAACACAAAAAAGAAAGGCAACAACCTCCTCTCCACTTTTCTGAATTGCTGAATTAAAAGATATAAAAAATGGATAAGTGATAAGGAATCAAAATTTACTTGTAAAAAGCAACCGTAACTCCAAAAGAGATACAAACAAGCAAATGGCTTAAGTAAAAAAGGAAATAAATAAACTCAGGACCTGAAGAACAAAGTTAGAACTATGGATGAGAGAGTTAGAAAGTGGATAGGAAAGAAAACAGTAGAAGAAAACAGAAACATGGATGAAAATTTCATCCAAGTGCATGAGAAGCTCAGCAAGAGACGTGAGACAGCAGCATGTATGAGTCAGTGACGTGGATGAGAGTCAGTGACGTGGACGAGAGTCAGTGACAGGGACGAGAGTCAGTGACGCGGACGAGAGTCAGTGACGCGGACGAGAGTCAGTGACGCGGAAGAGAGTCAGTGACGCGGACGAGAGTCAGTGACGTGGATGAGAGTCAGTGACGCGGAGGAGAGTCAGTGACGTGGATGAGAGTCAGTGACGCGGAAGAGAGTCAGTGACGTGGACGAGAGTCAGTGACGTGGACGAGAGTCAGTGACGCGGAAGAGAGTCAGTGACGCGGACGAGAGTCAGTGACGCGGACGAGAGTCAGTGACGTGGACGAGAGTCAGTGACGCAGAAGAGAGTCAGTGACGCGGACGAGAGTCAGTGACGCGGACGAGAGTCAGTGACGCGGACGAGAGTCAGTGACGCGGAGGAGAGTCAGTGACGCGGAGGAGAGTCAGTGACGCGGAGGAGAGTCAGTGACGCGGACGAGAGTCAGTGACGCGGAGGAGAGTCAGTGACGCGGAGGAGAGTCAGTGACGCGGAGGAGAGTCAGTGACGCGGAGGAGAGTCAGTGACGCGGAAGAGAGTCAGTGACGCGGACGACAGTCAGTGACGCGGACGACAGTCAGTGACATGGACGAGAGTCAGTGACGGGGACGAGAGTCAGTGACGTGGACGAGTGTCAGCCACGTGGATACATCAACAACATGCTTGCTAAAATAGGCCACATGGATTAGAAAGTTATTAATATGGATAAAAGAGTCAGCAGCATGGATGAGAGAGTCAGTAGCATGGATGCTAGTGTCATCTATTGATGAAAAAGTAACTTAGATGAAGGAGTCAGCATCATGGATTAGAGATTTGGCAACATGAACTTTTTCAAGTTAGCAAGGAAATGAAGATTTTAAAATGAAACCCCAACTGAAGTGTTGGAAATTAAAAACTAATACATTAAATAAATACGAGAGAAAAGTACACCAGAAAGTTTAGCCATTCAGAACAAAGACTATCAGAGGTGAAGGACCATGTTGAGAAACCACTGTACTTAAATATCAATCGGGAGAAAAATCAGTAACCCTTGACTTACAAGATCTCTGACATGTGATTGAGACCAAAGCTGAGATTCCATGGGGTGGAAGAAATGGCTTTGTGCTAATGAGGCAAGATGGCTCAGCAGGTAAGGGTGTTTGCTGCCAAGCCTGATGAATGGAATTTGATTTGCAGGAGTAGGTTTGCAGGGTAGAAGGAGAAAACTAACTCTTGTACGTTGTCCTCTGATCTCCACATACATGTGGCATTCTAATATCTACATACAAACAAGCAAATGCAAATAGGAAGGAATTGAGATAAATACTAAAGGCATAGAAAACCTATTCAATAAAATTACAGCAGAAAATTTCGAAAATCTAGCAAAAGACATGTATGTGCAACCACAAGAGTCATTTATAGGCCCCAAACAGACCAGAGAACTTCATGACACATTGTAGTCGATATCCCCAAAGTACTAAACAAAGAAATATTATTAAAAATTAGAAGAGAAAAATGGCAACTCATTTAAAAAGAAATATGTCAGAACAACACCAGAACTCTCAAGAGAGCCCCTCACAGCCAGGAAAGCATGGGATGATATATTTCAAGTCCTGAACGTAAATAGCTGCCAACCAAGATTGCTTATCCCTGAAGGTACCTTTCAAAATCAGTAGAAATAAAGACATCTTAAGAAAAGTACAAACTGAGGAATTCATGACCACCAACCGGGTATGGAAGAAGCTTAAAGAAATCCCAGACAGAGGAGGGAAAAAGAATCTACAGATCATGAGAATTCAGGAAAGAGTAATTTCATGAGAAGAAAAGATGAACAAAGGAGAACTAAGAAAAATACACTACATTAAACCTGCAAACCTATAAATACCATTGGACAAAAAAAGCAAACAATAATTTTACCACCAGAAGAACAACAAAATTATAGGAATTAACAAATGTCTTTCAATAAAAATCCTAAATGTGAATAGTCTCAATGTGCCAATTGAAAGACACAGATTAGATGACTATATTAAAAAAGTCTGCCTGCTATCACCAACTCCATCTACAGCACTGATGGGGGACATATATAAAGCATGATTATCTGGACACACACACAAAAAAAAAATTGCCGTGAGAAATATCATGAAAAGATTCTATTCACAATAGCTTCAATCAAACAAATGAAACAAACCATTAGCAAATATAAAACAAAAAACAAAGTCAACAACCCCTCAAACACCTGGGAATAAATCTAACCAAGGAGATTAAAGACCTCCCAATGAAAACTTTAGGATACCGAAGAAAGAAATGGAAGACTCTAGTAGATGGAAAGACATCTAACTCTGTGGATTGGCAGAATTACTTTTGAAAAAACAGGTATAATAAAAAAGTGATCTATGCATTCAATTCTGTTTCCATCAAAATATTAATTCCATTCTTCATAGAATTATAAAAAATCTATAAAATTCACATGGAAGGACAAAAGACCCAATTATCCAACCATTCATAGGTAGAAAGAATCATGCTGAAGGCATCACAGTTACCTGGTTTCAATTATATTACAGAGCTGTATTAATAAAATCAGCATGGTGCTGGCATCTATAGTGATTGTAAGTTTTGCTGGGTATAGTAGTCTGGGTTAGCATCTGTGGTCTCTTAGAGTTTGTAGAATATCTATCCAGGACCTTCTGTCTTTCAGAGTTTCCATGGAGAAGTCAGGTGTAATTCTGACAGGTTTTCCTATATATGTTACTATGCCTTTTTCCTTTGCTGTTCTTAATATTCTTTCTTTATTCTGTATGTTTGGGGTTTTGATTATTATGTGGTGAGGGGACTTTTTGTGGTCCACTCTAGTTGGTGTTCTGTAAACTTCTTTTTACTTTCATTGGCATGTCTTTCTTTAGGTTGGGGAATTTTTCTTCTATGATTTTGTTGAATGTGTTTTCTGCACCTTTGAGTTGGGTTTCTTCACCTTCTTCTATACCTATTATTCTTAGATTTGTCCTTTTCACGGTGTCCCATATTTCCTGAATATTTTGTGTTAGGGATTTGTTGGACTTAAGGTTTCCTTTGGTTGATGAATCTGTTTCTCCTAGTATATCTTCAACACCTGAGGTTCTCTCTTCCATCTCTTGTATTCTTTTGGTTATGCTTGCATCTGTAGTTCCTGATCATTTACCCATCTCCTCTAATTCCAGCATTCTCTCAGACTGTGGTTTTTTTTTTTTTATTGTCTCTATCTTGGCTTTTAAACCTTGCACTGTTTGAATTGTTTCTTGCAATTTTGGTTTGTCTTTTCTTCCATTTCTTTGAAGGATTTTCTCATTTCCTCTCTTAGGGTCTTTATCATCTGTTTTTAAGGTCATTCTCTTCTGCTTCATCTGTGTTGGGACATTCAGGTCTTGCTGGTGTAGAGATCCTATACTCTGGTGGCATCATATTGGTTTTTCTGTTGTTGAGTGTGTTCTTATATTGTCTTCTTCCTGTCTCTTCTTCCAGTGGGCACAGGTGATGTCTCTTCCTCTCCTGTGTACGGGTCCAAAGTTCTCTTCCAGTGGGTGTACGAGGGTTCGATACTCTGATGGGTCTCACGGTGGGTGCAGGTGGGTCTGAGGCACTCCCTTTCCAGGTGGGTGGGACCAGGACTAGCACAGTGATGTCAGCAGACTCGTGGTTGCTTGGTCGAGAGTTGATCTGTGGTTGCTTGATCTACTGGGGCCAAGTCCACCTGCCTTCAGACAGGGGTTTCCAGAGTGAGCAGACAGAAGTTCAAAGTGCAAGCTCTTTTCCAGTATTACTGGGGTAACTAGCTGTCCTCTGCTGAAGAGGAAACTATTCCCTATTACTGGGATAACTAGCTGTCCTCTGCTGAAGAAGGAAACTATTCCCTATTACTGGGATAACTAGCTGTCCTCTGCTGAAGAGGAAACTATTCCCTGTCCTTTATCATGTTTAAGAAAACAATTCAGAGTGGATCAAAGGTCTTAATGTAAGACTTGATACAAAAATGATAAAGGAAGACATAGGTTACATGTTAAGATATGGGCATTGGACTTTCTGAAAATTAGATCAGTGACCAATCAACGGAATTACATGAAACTAAAAGCTACTACATAGCAAAGGAAGCAGTGATCAGAGCAAAGAGATGGTAATACATCTGGAAGGTTAGTGTATAGAACCTGTAAACAACTGTACACATTAAACAACAAACTCTCAAATGGATGGTGGGCAAAAAATGAAACAGTTCTCAAATGAAGAAATCCAAATCAACAATTAAAAAAAAGAAAAAAATGTTTAACTTCTGTACCCATCAGGGAAATGCAAATTCAAGCTGTCTTGAGATTTCACCTTGACCTTGGTAAGCACCAAGCAAATAAACAAGGATCAGACATAGTGGGACACACCTGTCA
>NC_048595.1:238890409-239131316 GCF_003668045.3 Cricetulus griseus | reverse complement strand
ACAAAAATTAAGTCAAACTGGATCAAAAACCTCAACATAAATTGTGCTACACTAACCAGATTTGAAGTCAAAGTGGGAAATACCCTTGAATTAATTAGTCCAGGAGACTTCTTCCCGAACATTACACCAGTAACACATACACTGAGATCAACATTTGATAATGGGACATCCTTAAACAGAGAAACTTCTGTAAGGCTAAGAACACAGTCAGCAAGACAAAACAGCAGCCCACAGACTGGGAAAAGATATTCATCAACCCCACATCTGACAGAGGGCTGATCTCCAAATTATACAAAGAACTCAAGAAGCTAATCTCAAAAACACCAAACAATCCAGTTAAAAATTTGGTACAGAACTAAATAGACAATTCTCAATAGAGCAATCTAAAACAGTTGAAAGACATATAAGAATGTGTTCAACAACCTTAGCCATCAGGTAAAAGCAAATCAAAACAACTCTGAGAAAACATCTTACTCCTCTTAGAATGGCCAAAATAAAAAACACCAATGACAGTATATGCTGGACTCCTCTCCACTGCTGGTGCAAGTGCCAAGTTGTACAGACACTTTGGAAATCAGTATGGTGACTCCTCAGGAAAATGGGAATCAGTCTAGCACAAGATCCAACAATTCCATTCTTAGGCATATCCTCAAAAGAAGCACATTTATACAACAAGGACATCTGTTCAACAGTGTTCATAGCAGCACTATTTGGAATAGCCAGAAACTGGAAGAAGCCCAGATGTTCCTTAACCAAAGAATGGATAGATAAAATGTGGTACATTTACACAATTGAGTACTATTCATTGGAAAGAAAAACAATGGAATCTTGAAATTTTCAGGAAAATTTTCATGGAACTAGAAGAAACTATTCTGAGCAAGGTAATCCAATCAGAAAAAGGCAAATATGATGTCTACTCCCTCATAGGTGGATTTTAGACATAGCGTAAACGGTTACTAGCCTACAATCCACTGTGTCAGAGATGCTAGTAAACAAGGAGACCCTAAGAGACACATACATGGTCCCCTACCAGAAGGGTAAAGGGTCAAGATTTCCTAAGTAAATTGAGAGCAAGTGAAGAGGGAAGGAGGGAACTACGAGAATGAGAAGGGAAGAAGAGGAAGAATGCAGAGGTCATGACGGAGCAGAAAGGTTGAGTCATGGGAAGAATAGAAGAAAGGGTATGTGATAGGTAGGGTTTTACTTGGGGGAGTATTAGTGGAGGATGGGAGGGAGAAGGGAAGGGGGATTGTCAACTAGAACAATCTTGTTTCTAATTCAAATAAAAAATGATAAAAAATAAAAAAGAAGATAAAGTGGGAAATACCCTTGAATTAATTGGTACAGGAGACTGCTTCCTGAACAATACACCTGTAGCACAGACACTGGGATCAACAATTGATAAATGGGACCTCCTGAAACTGAGAAACTTCTGTAATGCTTAGGACACAGTCAGCAAGACAAATGCCAGCACACAGACTGGGACAAATTATTCACCTACCCCCCATCTGACAGAAGTTGATCTCCAAAATATACAAAGAACTCAAGAAGCGAGTCTCCAAAACATAAAACAGTCCAATTAAAAAGTGGAGAACATAAATAAATAGACAGTTCTCAATAGAGGAATCTAAAATGGCTGAAAGGCACATAAGAAAGTGTTTAATGTCTTTAGTCACCAGGGAAATGCAAATCAAAACAACTATGAGATACCATCTTAATGCTGTTAGAATGGTTACAAACAAAACACCAATGATAGTTTATGCTGAAGAGGATGTGTAGAAAGGGGAAGACTCCTCCATTGCTGGTGGGCATGCCAAAATGTACAGTCACTTTGGAAATCAGTATGCCAACTACTCAGGAAAATGGGAATCAATTTACCACAAGATCCAGCTATTCCACTCTTAAGCATATATCCAAAATATTCACATTCATACAACAAGGACATCTGTTCAACCATGTTCATAGCAGCACTATCTGTAATAGCCAGCACCTGGAATCAACCTAGATGCCCCTCATCTGAAGAATGGATAGAGAAATTGTGGTACATTTACACAATGGAGTACTACTCAGTGGGGGAAAAAAAAAAACAATTGAATCTTGAAATTTCAGGAAAATGGATGGAACTAGAAGAAACAGTTCTGAGTGAGTTAACCCAATCACAAAAAGACAAAAATGGTAAGTACTCACTCATATGTGGATTTTAGACATAGAGTAAACGAATACCTGCCTACAATCCACACTGCCAGTGAAACTAGTAAACAAGGAGGACCCTAAGGGAGACATACATGGTCCCCTGGAGAAGTGGAAAGGGACATGTTCACCTGAGCAAATGGGGAACATGAGAGGAGGGGGAAGGGAGCTAGGAGAATGAGAAGGGGAGAAGTGTTGGGGTGGGAGGACATGAGGGAACATAAAGTTGATTCGGGGAAGAATAGAAGAAAATAAGAAAGGAGATACTATAATAGAGGGAGACATTTTGATTTACAGAGAAGTCATGCACTAGGGAAATGTCGGGAGATCTACAAAGATGACACCAACTAACAATCTAAGCAACAGAGGAGAGGCTACATTAAATGATGTCCCCTGCTAATGAGATTGATGAATGTCTTATATGCCATCCAATAGCCTTCATACAGAATCTGGTGGAAGTAGAAGCAGACACCCACAACTACTCACTGAACTGAACTGGAATACCGAAGGAGGAGTGATATGGACAGAGTTCCATACCAGGCTGGTGAAACCCACAGAAACAGCTGACCTTAACAACGAGGAGCTCTTGGTCCCCAGACTGATAGCTGGCATAGTAGCATGGGACTGATGGAGACCCCAGGAATGTGGGTTTCATTGAGGGGATCTTGGAAATCTATTTGACCTGCTGTAGTAGTTCAATAGTTATCCCTAGCATAGGTGTGGACTTTGGGAGCTCATTCCACATAGAGAGATCCTCCCTGAGCCAAGACACATGGTAGTGGGCCTATGCCCTATCTCAAAGGAATTGATAGACTCTGATAACCCCCTGTGGAAGGCCTCAACCACCCTGGGGAGCTTAAAGGATATGTGATAGATTGGGTATTTGTTTGGGAGGGTGGTAAGGAAAGGGGAGGGAGTGGGAACTTGGATTGACATATAAAACAATCTTGTTTCTAATTCAAATAAAAAAGTTAAAAAATTTAAAAAAGTAAGGAGATAGAAAATTGCACAGAATTCAATATTATTTTACAAAAATTAACACTGGAAAATCTGGAGGGATGAGCTCTGTTTTGTGCATGATAACTACAATATTTAAAGTACTTAAGAAAAATAAAAATATTTTGTGTGCATACACATGAACATACAATATGTTTTTTGAAAGAGGTAAAATAGTGCCATAAATAGAACAAACACATATTGACATGAAATGAAACTCTGGATAATTTGCTTGATATACTGGAATTTGCAAATACCTGCATGACTTCTGCACATTTGAAATTAATATATGAGATCTCAATTATAAAGAATATTTTAAATTTACTTGGAAAATATTGAACAATATCTATCTATAACAGTCAAGTAGATTTCAGAAGTAGAAAGTAATGAAACCATCAAGATTTTGTTGGCTGGATGTAATCTGGATTTGGATTTGATTCCAGAAACCTTTGGTAATGTTTTGCTTATTATGTATGTATGATGTATGTTGGTTATTATTTTTGTTCCTTCTAAATTCTTCCTATTTACCACCAAGTGTAAAGCATGTTCATTTGTATACATGAATGTAATTTATATCTGCTAAAATGTTTCAAGGTTTTAGCATTGTCTATTTACATATTTACATGTGCTATACCAAAGACAAAGTCACAGATCTCAGGGAGAAGAAAATAGGAACACAAATTTCTCTTATCATAAACATTTCTGTATTATTCTCTGTATTATGTTCAGAATTACATTATTGAGAAACAAAGGATTCTCTTGTCTGAAACATTTTATAGTAGGTTATTTATTGTTTTTTCTTTTTAGAACCAGTGTTCTAAATGAGAGCAAATATATATCCACCACTTTGAAAAATCATACTCCTTTATGTAATGCTATATTTAGCTTCTTTTTTAGTATATGTCCTAGTATGCTTAGAATTTGTCTGATTTTCCATCCTTGCTGTTTTTGTTAAGCTCCTTTCAACATTTTCCTTATGGTTATATTTAGTCATATTTGTTATATTTTTGACTAAAGAATAATGTTTTAGAAAGCTGCAAATTATAGATAGCTTCTGTTCAGAAACTAAACTTAAAATATAAAATTTTGCATATTTCCTGTCACATAATTAATAAGAGTTCAATCATCATATGCATAATTTAGAAGTTACTAAATGGTAGATACAAAAATGTGTATGTGACTAAAAATTTACAATCCTTATCAAATCAAAAATATGATTTATAGAAATTGTGTGCTGAAAAATTATGTGGAAATTTCCTTTTAGACACATTACAAATAACTGAAATTTTTCATGGTTATACTCCAGAAATCTTCATTAAAATAGCATGTCTTAATCATAACACCACCTTTCTAGCTTTGTCTATTTTATTGAGACAGGGTTTCTCTGTTGTAGCTTTGGAGCCTATCCTTACACTCACTATATAGACCATGCTAGCCTCCAACTCATAGATTTGCCTGTCTCTATATACTGAGTACTGGAAATAAAGATGTGTGCCACTACTGCCTGGCTACTTTTCCTAATTCTTATCTGCACAACCTCTTTAGTGTCAGATCATGCTCTGTGGCCAAGCTACAACATATAACAATCCCCATATCTGCCATTTTTGTTGCAAATAGCATATTCTATAGTAATTTTTATAATCACTAAATATTAATATAATGCATGCTGCACCATGATCAACATAAATATTTTTAGAACAAAAATGTAATAAATAATGCATGTTATGAATGCTAATAAGAGGACTGAGAGAGGCATCATTGGGTAAGAACACCCTCTACCCTTGGGATGGACTAGGATTCAATTCTCAGTACCTGTGTAGCACTGTAGATACACGAGTAACTGCTTTTAGGGCAGGGTATCCGACTCCTTCTTTGAACTCTAAGGGCACCAGGCATGTCACTGATGCACACACATGCATGTAATCAAAAATATGTAAAACCATAGACTAATACAAGACAGATTTAGAAGGTATACAATAAGGATATCATGGTTTACTCTGTTGAATGAACAGAAGTACAGAATATATTGGACTAAGGTAAAAGGTATATATATATATATATATATATATATATATATATAATCACTTCAGCATGTCAGAATGAATTTTAATTTATTATGAAAATGTGCATTTTCTTAAATCTCTATAATCCCTTGTTAACCTAATAAAACAAATATTAATTCCAAAGATCCTAAAGATTATTGTAGAACATTGCTTAAATTGTATTAAACATTCTTTACATTAATTTCTAGTTAACTGATGATGGAAACATACAGTTTTATAGTAGAGAGAAACAATACACTTCCAAAGTCTATATGTTGCTGGAGCGTCCCTCCACTGCTTCAATCCCAAATGATAACACAGAGACTTATATTAATTATTAAACCGATGACCTATGGCTAGGTCTTCTTATTAGCTAGTTCTGTCTTAATTATTAACACATTTCTATGAATTTATGCATTTCCACATGGTCCTGGCTTAACGTAAAATGTCTGTACCTGTTTCTAGTTTGGTGGTCTACATGATGACTGACTCTGGCTGGCTTTTCTCTGCCTAGCTTTCCCAGAATTCTCATCTCTAAGTCCCTCCTGTCTTTCTGGCTTATTGGCAAACTGTGTTTGATTCATCAACCAATAAGGGAAATGTATATACCGAAGGACTCACCCCATCATCTATGTCTTACTCAAGGTTTTTATTGTTGTAAAGATACACTATGAATATGGAAACTTTTATAAAAGGAAACATTTAATTAGGGCATTCTTAGAGTTTTAGTCCATTATCATCATGGCAGAAATCATGTAGACATAGAGGCAGATTTAGAATGCTGGAGTGCTAACAGAGTATTATAAATACCAATTGGCAGACAGCAGGAAGAGAAAGCCCCAGCACCTCCCTTTGAAAACATCAAATACCACCTGCAACAAGGCCACCCCTACTCCAACAATGCCAACCCCTTACAGGTAGTGCAGCTCACTTATAGCCAAGCTTTCAAATATATGACATACAGGGGTATTCTTATTCTAACTAAAAACAGCCTACATGAGATCAGTGTTCAGAAATTATTATACCAGTAGTTAATAAACTTTTAGGGAAATTCACATAGTACCTTTTACATTAGAAATTCACAATCATATTAGAATTTTAAATGGGAATACATAAAAAATCATTATCTTTTATGATTCAATTACATTTCCAAATTAAATTTCATTTAACAGTTAATTCATCACTAGCTACCACATGATCAAGTTCTAGCAATTTTATTATATTCTCAGTAATAAAGTGAGGGTAGCCTTAAGGTATCTAGTAGTTAATGTATTATGGCTAAGTTAGGAATGGGGCTAGACAATTTTAACCTAGAGTTTGTAGATTCAATCAAATATCATGTTTTCTTTTTAAATGCAGCTGACTAATGATTACTTTACTGATGCTAAATCAAAAGATTAATGTAATATTAGAAACTTTTTAATTACTCCCAAAATTCAAAGAATCAAGGGGGTGGTGCTCAGAGGTGTCCTGGGAGAGCCCTGCCAAGTGCAGAGAGGGCACATAAGCTACTGCAAAAGTATCAGAAAGACTCTTCAGAACCAGAAGGAGGGAGGGAGGTCCCCAGACCTCCCTCAGACCCAGGAGCAACATCAAAGGTAGGTTCGAGCTATAGGTCCTGAGCAGCTTCAGTGACAGCAGCATCAAAGAAAAGCCTGATCATCAGGCCTGGAACAGTGTTTAGGGAGCCACGATTTCAGAGATGGGAGAAGTCTCAGAGCCTGGAAACAGCGTCAATGATAGGCCCTAATCCCATCCTGGAAGGAACATCAGAGGAAGGCCTAAACTTTAAGCCCAGAGAAGAGTCAAGGGAGCCACAAGTCAAGGGACACTGCTCAGAACTTGGAGCAGTGTCAGAGAGAGGCCCCAGCCAAAGCCCCAGGATCAAGGACTGATCACTGAGTGAAGCAACAGCAGTGCTTTCCAGAAGTAGTTTACAGAAACTATTACAAAAATTTCCTCTGGGCAAGATCACCTCTGTCCCACCCAGTATCCACTGCCATTTCTAAGCGGGAGACACCCTGCTACTACATCAACTCAGCCCCATTTGTACCTCTAATGGGAGAAGCGCCCATCAGAGCTCAAGTAGTGACCAGCTGAGCATTGGGCCCACTTCCACCAGAGGAAGCATTCACTGGAAGCTCTGCCCTACTTGTGTCTGAAGGAACAGTCAAGGGAGTCATAGCTCCCAAACATACCAAATGGAGTATCCCTGAAGCACAAGCTCCAGCTATACCAATTAGGGGAATACATGAGTAGACAATAATGTAAGAACACAATCAACAATATAAAGAGCAATAAGGCACCACTGGAAACAAGTGGTGCAACAACAACAAGGCGGGAACATTACAACACAGATAAAGTAGAAGAAAATGACTTAAAAAATAACATTATGAGGATGATTGAGGCCCTCAAAGAGGAAATGAAAAATTCTCTTAAAGAAATTTAGGAAAAGACAAAAAATTGGAAGATTTCAACAAACTCCTTAAACAAAACAAAGAAACAGTAATCAAACCAGTGAAGGAAATGACTCAAGACATGAAATCTGAAGGAAAGGAAAACAAACCAAGAGAATTCTGGAAATGGAAAATCGGGTCAAATGATCAGGAACCACAAATGCAAGAATAAAGAACAGAATATAAGAATAAAGGCAATATAAAGAAACCCAACAGCCAACAACAAACTAAATGGAGAGAAAGTCAAAGCAATACCACTGAAATCAGTAACAAGACAAGGCTGTCCAATCCCTCAATATTTATTCAACATAGTGCTTGAAGTTCTAGCTATAGCAATAAGACAACAAAAGAGATCAAAGAGATTCAAATTGGAAATGAAGAAGGCAAACTGTCCCTATTCACTGATGATATGATAGTATATATAAGTGTCCCAAAAAATTCTACCACAGCACTCCTGCAACTGAGAAACATCTTCATTAATGTATCATGATGCAATATTAATTTAAAAAAATCAGTACCCAGGAGTCCTCTTATATACAGATGACAAGTGTGCTAAGAAGGAATGCAGAGCAGCATCACCATTTATAATAGCCACAAACAACATAAAATATCTTGGGGTAACTCAACCAAACAAGTGAAAGACCTGTATGACAAGAGCTTCAAGTCTTTAGAGAAAGAAATTAAGAAACATGTCAGAAAACTGAAAGACCTCACATGCTTTTGGATGGGTAGGATCAACTTAGCAAAAACGGCATTCCTACCAAAAGTAATCTACAGATTCAATGCAATTCCCATCCAAATTCCAGCACAACCTGCAGAAACAGTGGACCTGACCTACTGATAGCTTGTCATATAGCTGGGGAAACTGTATATGACCAAACCAAGCCCTCTGAATGTGGGTGCCAGCTAGGAGGCCAAGAGAGTCTATGGGACTTCTAACAGTGGATCCAGTCTTTATCCTTAGACCACAATGGACTTTGGGAGCCCATTCCCTATGGAGGGATACTATTGTAACCCAGATACAGCAAGGAGAGACTATGCCCTTCCCCAAATCATTTGACAGACTTTTAAGGTCCCTTGTGGGGTACCTTACTATCCCTGTGGAGGAGTTGGGGGTGGGTTGGGTGGTTGGTGGGGAACATGGGAGGATAGGATTGTGAGAGAATGGGGGAATGGATATGTAAATGTGAGTAGTAACTAAAGAATAAAAAAATAAAAAAGAATGCCAGCACAATTCTTCACAGACCTTAAAAGTGCAATAACATATTCATATGGAAAAGCAAAAAACTCAGAATAATGAAAGCTGTCCTGTACAATATATCATCATCTAAGGGCTTCACCATCCCAGACTTCAAGTGCTACTATAGAACTATAGTAATGAAAACAGCTTGGTATTGTTATAAAAACACACAAGTCGACCAATGGAATCAAATCAAAGACCTCAATATCAACCCACAAACCTATGAACACCTAATTTTTGACAAAGAAGCTAAAAATATAAAATGGAAAAAAGGAAATATAGTCAACAAATGATGCTGGAATAACTGCCTGACAACATGTATATATACTGCCATGCTCAAAACTCAGGTCCAAATGGATCAAAAACTCAGTATAAATCTGTCCACACTGAACATTATAGGAAAGTGGGAAATACGTTTGAACAGTTAGACAAAGGAGACCTCTTCCTAAGTAGAAGACCAGTAGCACAGAATCTGAGAGCAACAATAAATAAATGGGACTTCTGAAACTGATGTTTCTGTAAAGAAAATAAAACATGGTCAATTAAAAGAAAACTACTTACAATATAGTTCTTCATCAATCCCATCTGACAGAAGACTGATCTCCAAAATATACAAAGAACTCAAGAATTTAAAAATCCAAGTAACAAATAACCCAATTAAAAACTGGGATACAGAATTAAATAGAGAATTCTCAACAGAGCAATCTTTTTTTAAATAAGTTATGTTTTCTTTTTTCCATTCATTTATTTAGCTCATAAATAAAGTCATGCACAATTATGATACACAATATAGTATGTTCAAAATGGCTTGTCTAAATTAAACCCAATTAACAAGTTATATCACACATATTCATCATTTTTGTTTTGAGAACACTTAAAGTATACTATCTAGCAAATTTTAAAATATAGCATATTGTTATCAACCATATTTATGATGCTGTTAGTAGACCTCAAGACTGCAGAGATTCCATGCGTCTTGTCCAACTGCAGTTTTATATCCTTAAACCAATCGTTTCCCCATTGTTAAAAGACCCACATTGAAGCCTAATAGCCAGAATTCTGCTCTCTGTTCCCATAAGTTCATCATTTCTAAGTTATACATAAAATTGAAATTGTGTGACATTTGTCTTCCAGTGAGTCACTTATTTTTTTTTTCTTTAGCAAGCATATAACTTTACTACTTACTAAAGATGAAATCAAATTTGCTTGCACAGGTGAGCACTCACTGAAACACCTTGGATTCATCACATATTTGAGTTTCAACTAATACATATATTTGAGTTTCAACTAATATATATATATATATAATATGTATACATTGATACATATATATATATATATATATATATATATACATATATATGTATGTATCAATAATGGCAATATGTTATGCATTAATAGCAGCAACAGCTTTTCCAGGTTCTGCAGTCATTTGAACAAAATTGTAGAGACATCCAGCACACTCCATTTAAAAAAAACAAAAACAAAAAACAAACAAACAACAACAAAAAAGTAAAAAGCAAAATACCAGAAAACAGCACAGTTCTGTTACTCTTGTGGTACTTGGCACCATTTTTTTAAATTAGCTTCTCAGTCATTATCTGGGAGGAAACCATTCTGAGCAACATCGTTTAAAAAGCTCCGATAAAGCAAGGTCACTACTATGTATCATAAAGCAGGTCCACATATGAGTGAGTAAATATCATGTTTTCAACAGAGCAAACTTAAATGGCAGAAAGACCCTTAAGGAAATGCTCAACATGCTTAGTCATCAGGGAAACGCAAATTAAAAACACTCTACAATTCCATCATACAACGATCAGAATGGCTAAAATCAAAAACACCAATTACAGTTTATGCTGGAGAGGATTGTAGAAAGAGGAAGACTCCTACATTGCTGGTGGGAGTGCAAACTTGCATAGCCTCTGTGGAAATCAGTTTTGTGATTTCTCAGAAAATTAGGGGTCAACCGACCTCAAACCCCTGCAACACCATTGTTGGGCCTATAGCCAAAGGAGGCTCATTCACACCATAAGGACATTTGCTCAACTATGTCCATAGCAACATTATATGTAATAGCCAGATATTGGAAACAGCCTAGATGCCCCTCAACTGAAGAATGGATAAAGAAAATGTGACATATTTATACAATGGAGTACTACTTAGTGGTAAGAAACAATGACATCCTAAAATTCCCAGGCAAATGGACAGAACTAGAAAAAAACAAACAACCAAAAAAAAAAAAACATCCTAAGCAAGATGACCCAAAACTGGAAAGACAAATATCATATATACTCACTCATAAGTGAATACCAGACATAAAACAAGAGATACCTAGCCTACAACCCACAACCTCAGAGAAACTTGAACCCTCTTCCAGAAACAGATGGAAGCAGATGCAGAAACCCACAATTGACCAATGGGGCAGCCCTGGATTACAAGCAATATGAGGGAGGGGCAAAAATTTTAACAGAGGAGTCAAGACCATGAAGTGGAAAATACAGAAACACCAGACCCTAGCTAGTGAGAGATCATTGACTCAGGTCTGACAAATGGGGAATCTACATAAAACCAAAACCAAACTAGACTCCCTAATAATAGGTAACAATGGTGTGAGTGGGAAAATATATGAGGCCACTGGCACTGGGTCGATGACCTAAAACTATTGTATAAACTGACTTATTGGTGCCTATTCTAGGTGCAGAGATACCTTGTCCAGCCTAGACACAAGGGTGGGGGTTGGAGAGGTGCCTTGGTCCTGAAGCAAGGATATTATGGGAGAGACTTAGTAGACTTCCTATGGGAGGCCATATACTCTGCATTGAGCAGATGGGAGGGGGAGTGGAGTGAGGGGAAGGAAAGGAAGGAAGGTGAACTAGGATTGGAATGTAAAAAATAAATTAATAAAATTGAAAAAAATCCTAAAATTATTAAATACACCAGAAAAATTTTAAATTCTCAAAGGCATATAGGTTATTATTCTATTTCAAATATAATCATGATAAGTACTTTTATGACACATAAGAAAAAATAGGTGAGAATACAGGAAATTATAAAACAGAGTATGAATGATCCATTAATAACTAGAATGTAATTTACTATAAATGTTTGTTTAATGGAAATACAAATGTCAGAAAAAGAAAGGTTAAGTCTTTACTCTTTCAAAAAATATGTTTCATGGATTTTTTTGAGTCAGTGTTTCTCTGTGTATCTTTGTAAACAAGGCTAGCCTCCAACTCACATTGATCCACCAGCCCCTACCTCCTGAGTGTTGGGGTTAAGGGCCTGAAATTTTCAAAAATTTCATTATTCTTATTTTTACCTAAAATCTCAGTCACATTAGAGGAAATGAAATGTTGGAAGTGTTTTTTGTCTTTCTTGCCTTTGAATGAATATCAATGATATCATTGTTTCCTAAGGAAACTGTATGTTAGAAACTACCTATTTGGAGAAGGAGAAATATGAAAAATTCTACTACCTATCTTCCTGGATATTTTATCTGTACATTTAGCTTTGTTTGAGTTGAATTATTCTAGTAATCTCTTATATTTCAATGAAATAATTTAAAATGAGTCTTATAAGTTAGGAAATATTACTAAAAATGGTTGCTATAAGAATTTAAATCTGAATTTCGGTTAAACTTTTAAAGATATAAATTTAAGGGGATTTGGCAAGAGGAATGGGGGAAATATATGAGGGAAACAGAAATATACATATTATCAAACTTTTTTGTATAAATGTATTAAATTCTTGAGAAGTAAAAAAATAAAATATTTCAGATAATATGATAGAATTAACCTTATTCTTGTATTTTCAATTTGGATCATTATCTTGTATTAGATTAATTAAACTACAAATGGGTAAATTAAATTTTGTACTGAACACCATTCACAGTGTTGTACATCTTTATACCTCTAACCCCTACACTTGTAGGCTAAGTTAGAATAACTATTTGAGCATAATCCAAGAGTTCAATGGCAAGATGAGAGTTTGAGAAACATAATGAGATCTCTCTCTCTCTCTCTCTCTCTCTCTCTCTCTCTCTGTCTCTGTCTCTCTCTGTGTGTATATTTGTGTATGATATGACATAAGTGCAATGGTATATTGCCCTAAAAATAATGGGTATTTTGTTGTTTTGCTGTTACTGTTGGGTTATGCAAATAAATGAGTTCTGTTTTTCTAATTTTTTCAACAATATATATTCTATTATAGGGTTAAAGAGAAATTTGGCACTAGGGAAATGTCCAGAGATATATAAGGATGACCCCAACAATGATTCTAAGAAATACTGAAGAGGCTATCCTAAATGTCCTTCCCCTATAATGAGATTGACGACTACCTCATATGCCATCCTAGAGCCTTCATCCAGTAGCTGGTGGAAGCAGAGGCAGACACCCACAGGTAAGCACTGAACCAAATACCTGGAATCCAGAGAGACGATGGATGAGCAAAGAGGACAAATCTGCCTGGGGAAACCCACAGAAACAGCTAACCTGGACAAATGGTTGCTCATGGACCCAAGACTGACAGCTCAGAAATTAGCATAGGATAGAGCCAAGCCCCATTAACATGGGTGTTAGTTTGGAGACCTAGGAATTCTATGGGGCCTCTGGTATTGGAACAGTATTTATCACTATTGTATGAATGGGCTTTGGGAGCCCATTCCCACATAAAGTGATACTCTCTCAGCCTAGATACATTGGGAAGGGCTTATGTCCTGCCCCATAGTATGTGACAGACATTAATGATCCCCAGTGGAAGGCATCACGTTTCTATGTGGCAGAAGAGGGGTTATATGGGGTTGGTGGGTAGCATGGGAGGATGGGAGTGTAATGGAACTCAGATTGATATATAAAATAAGAATTTTTTATTTAAATATAAAAATTTTCATTTCTTTCCAGGATCCTTTACTACTTGTCTTTGTCAAGAAAGCTTCAGAAATCAAGAATAGTGGTACCTTTCATAGTGCTACAAGGCAATATGCTTTCTGTGATAAAAGTAGTACTCATCTATGAATGCTATGAAGTACTAGAGCAGTCTGCAAGAAAGACATGCCTTCTGTGAAATAGGGAGACTATTTATCACTGAACTGCCTTCTACTTGGAATTGATTCATATTCCATTTATGTGTCCTGTACTATAAACTCTTTCAAATCCCATTACAGTGGAGGTCACAGGCCTTATGAGTATGTGTATTGTTTTTAGTGTGGGTGACATAGTAACAAAGTACCTTCTAAATATTTGTATTCATACTAAAACTCAAATACTTTTTTTTTTCAAAGCAGGGATTTCCTGTATTGTTTTGGAGCCTGTCCTGGAACTCACTCTGTCGACCAGGCTGGCCTCAAACTCAAAGAGATCAGCCTGCCTCTGGCTTCTGAGTGCTGGGATAAATGGTAAGCACCACCAACACCCAGCAAAAGTCAAATATCTTGAAAACACTACCTTTTCTTTTAGTCAAAGGCAACGAATTAATGGAGATACCCATGACTGCAACATGTTTCAAGAATTAGTGACAAATGAGTGTTCAGAGGTAAACATTTGCACTATCCTTTTTGTGGCTTATAGAATTTTCTGGAAGTGTGAGCTGAAAGAATGTAAGAAGAAACATGCTACAAAATGTCACCTTTTGAGCAACATACTGCCATTGCATCCTCAAACACAGCAGCTTTAGATGCCTGCACCAGTTTTTTTACAGGAATGGTCTCATGAATTCAGGCATGGAGCTAGGGATCAAACATCCTTATCCCTCATAGAACAATTTGCTACTAAATGATTTGGGTAACCACTGTGAGCTCACTGTGCCACAATTGATATTTCAAACCAATGGTTACCTACACTGTGCGGGTTAAATTAAATGTGTTATAGAATAAAAATCAAAATCTGGTGGAGGCACTGGTAAGAAGGAATAGGGAGTTAGAAAGAGAAGTGGGGGCAACATACTCAGTAAGTGGAGAGAAAATTATCAGAATGTGTTCTATGCCTGTAAGAAATTCTTGAAGAAGTAAATCGAATAAACACAATAAAAATGAATGAGAAAAAAACAATTTTAATGCATGATTTTAAATATTTTCAGCATAAACTATTGCAGGGAGAAAGGGATGATTTTTAAAATCTTATTTAAGCATTATACAGTATATTAATTATAAAAAGCACATATAAAAATTTCATGTACAATTTTTATATATTTGCATATCAGTCAAATATAAAATTAATTTAAATTCAAATGGTAGATACTGCCATTATTTTTCAGTATCAATTCAAAACTCACTTATTAAGAACAAATAAGAAATGGTTAAATTCCCTAGGCTGAATCCTATATAGCATCATAGTTCTATTCCACAGAAACATTCCTCTCATCTATTGTAGTAGCATTGAATTCTGCTTTCCTTTTTCTATCAGTCTGTCTGGGATATTACAACATGTTCGCAAAGATTTATTCTGTGAAAAGTGAAATTTTCCAATATTTGATGTATTATAAAAAATATCAGTCTAGACTAAAAACAAAAATAAGCCTATCACAAACCTTTTCTCTTTGAATGATACATTTATATAAATTTGGTTCATAGGATTCATTTTTGCTCAGCTTACCCATAGATCTTGTTGCTTTAGAGGAATTGCAATTAATTGTCTCCTTTGCTGTTTCTTGCCTTCAATTGTAACTTGAGGTAACACCCAGAACTTTTCCTCAGCATGAAGTAGACATTAGTCAGTGTCTTTATGGCCACCCTTTTTTTCTTTGGTAATTATACACTGTAGTACTACACAAGACTTGCAATTATGATTTTCTACTTATTTTTCTTACCTCATTTTTTCCATACCCCATTTTGTGCTAATGTTGTGAATCACATCATTATTCTTTATCTTATTTTAGTATTTATTTATGTTTGTATCATTTATTCTGACAGAGTTTATTTTTTATAAATACAGGCTGCAATGCTTCTTGCCTTCAGTTAGGTTTATGTAGAACATGAAAGAACCAGTCATGACTCCTGCCTGAGTACCATCTGGTAGTAATTCCAGACCAATAAACAAAGATTAATTTTACATTATTATATTTCTTTTTAAAAACTAAGCAAAGCATAAACTTTAAAAGGTGAATATCAATCTCTTGAGAATCATAGTGCAGCAAACCAAACTGGAATGAAGATCAAGTATTTCAGCATAAAGTTAGAATAGAATCAAATAACCCAATGTCCAAATCTAATGTCCAAATAAAATAGTCTGGTTGATAAAATGTAGCAAGATCAAATATAATGAAGCAAAACAAAGCAAAAGAACAAAAGAGAGACTCGTCTGTGTTTTGGGCAGAATGAAAGTCAAAGGCATTTAAAATGGTATTTGATATTTTAGTTTGCATAATGTGATGACTCATTTGCTTTCTATATGCATAGTTCTAAAATTATAGATATTCTTGACATTTAAAACTTTTAAGGAACATATTGAATCCAATGTTCTATAAAATTGTAAAATATGCTAAGAATGTCATATATTGAAGATAATACCCTTCATGAAGTTTATGACACATTTAATTTAAATTATCTATATGCATATTTGAAATACATTAAGATTGAATAAGTTTATAACAAAAATAAGAGTTCTATTCCCTATGGGAAGTCCTAAAACTATAAAAATGTTTTTAAAACAAATTTTTGTACACATTTTACATGTTTAAAGGTAAAAGAGTTAAAATAATTCACCAAGTTTGAAAGACTAATAGATAGCACTAGCCTAAGTAATGCTATTAATTTAGCTTTATAAAATGAACTTGAGTTAAAATGTCAAAACATTTCATTTATTACAATGCACAAAAATATTTCAGTGAAGATTATTCCATTTTTCCAGATAAAGTTAATTCTACATTACCCAATTTGCAATTTAAATAGATGCTAATGTTATTTCACTTCAAGAATTAGCATGCTTTTTAATAGTTTTCTGTCATATCTTTCACATGTTCTTTTACATTTTAAATTTTAGACACACATTTATACTTATAACTTATATCTAACACAATCCTGAAAATATTTTGTCCCTTTAATACTTTTTGTCTTTTGCTGATAGAATACAATAAGCACAAAATCTGCATTTCCATTTAACAAAACATTTATTTAAAACACTCAAAGTGACAAATTAATGATTTAACAAATTTGTACTGCTTTGAAATATTAAGACAATGCTTTATAAATTCAAATATTGATGAAAATTGATTAATCTAATTTAACTCAATTTATTTTACTTCAGAATTATTTTTATGATTTTTTGATTATGGTACCCCAATGTTAATGTAAGGGAGAAAAACAGATGCAACTTAGTGGAGAGATTTTGCCTTAATATGCAATAATTGAGAAGGCATTTTTGTCAGAAAAATTTACTATGTCAAATAAATGTCTGGAAAAAACTCACCATGTATCAGATTTCTTACACTCACATATTTACTGAGAGTTTCATGATGAAGTATCAGAATTGAATAAGTGCTGTCCACCATGATTTTCCTACCACCTTATACTTCTCTTCTGTATACTATTTGGAACATAGCAACAGATTTTCTATAAAGTTTAACAAAATTCAATCCTTCCAAAAGGAAATTATTTGGGGCAACATGTATTTGTATGATAAATGTAACTATCCATCACCAATATTATATTGAATTCTTCCCTTTTATGCAAGTATTTCCTAAAGAGTTTCTGTTGTATTTTGTAAACACAGCTCAGGTTTTCAATTTGACCAGGAGAAAAACGTTATCCTTAACTTTGACATAGACTATGTATATGGATACATATATACATATATATATATATATATATATATATATATATATAGATAGATAGATAGATAGATGACATATGATATAAGTTTTGTATATGCACATATGTAGTGAAATAAGAATTTTATTCCCGAAAAATTAGAAGAATTTTTATAACTTGAAATGATTAAGAAAATTAGACTTGTCTTTTACAAAAATATATCTTTACAGGAATCCTAATCTCTTTTATAAATCTTATTTGCTTTTTGTTCATATCTCACTCACTTTGTTGTTCTATCTTGATGTATAGTTATCTTTAATTCAAGTCATTTTTACATTTTATGTTTGAAGTAGCAAATTAATACTATCTTTCTATGTAAATTTTCCATGACTTAATTGTATTTACAATTAAATTGATTCAGTGGCATTCTAACTACCATCATGTGGAATGTGTAGAAACATTTGAAAACAACTAGTAGTGTAGCATGATGATCTATAATTATGGAACCTCTCTACGTGGTTGGTTTTATGCTTTTAAATAGTTCTTTCAAAAAGTTTTAGAAGTTTCAGTGGAAAATCCAGAATATGTTTTATTTTATTAAAATTACATGTGATTTTGATCATTTTAGTAGTTGTCCTTATATTTAGTCAATGTTTCAATATTGACAAAGAGATTAATTAAAATTTTTGGATTTTAAAAAGCATTTTCATAATTATAAGGGTATTTTCATTTCTCCTAAACTTGTGTCATATTGGTAGTACATTGAAAATATTTTTTCAAGATTTATAAATACAGAACTATATATTCTATGATGAAACAAGTTTATTTTTATCCAGTATGATAACTTTCATCTTATTTACTCATTTATTGCCCAACCAAGACATGACAATGCACAATATTTCACACCAGAAAACTAAATTGTACTACTTCTTTCATTTTTAATAATTCCAAGAGCATATTAAAATTGCTCAAGTTCTTGAACTGCCAAATATTTTTCCATGTATAATATGTTTCTTTATGAACATTAATGCAAAAATACTGAATAAAATATTTGTGAACTGAATCCAAGAACATATCAAAAAGATCATCTACCTTGATCAGTATTTCAGGAATTGTTCAACATATAAAAATCTGTCAATGTAGTCAAAATTGAAAGAAAAAATATGCTCATCTTGCTTGATGCCTAAATAGTCTGACAGAATCCAATACCACTTCATGATAAATGTCTTGGAGAGTTCAGGGATACAAGGAATATGATTAACCATAATTAAGGTAATTTACTCTAAGCCTATACCCAACATCAACTTAAATGTCAATAAACTTAAAAGCATTTTGAATGAACTCATGGGCAAGACAAGGCTGTCACTATCTGTATTTACTTAATATAGTACTTGATGTTCTAGCTATAGCAGTAAGAAAACTAAAGGAGATCAAGGGGATCCAAATTGGAAAGGAAGTAGGAAAAGAATCTCTATTTTCAATGGTATGATTGTATATATAAGCAAAACCAAAAATTCTACCAGGGAACTCCTACCACTATCAAACAGCTTTAATAAAGTGTCTGCAAACAATATCAACTAAAGTATTCAGTAGTCTGCCTATATACAAATAATAAATGGGCTGAGAAAAAGTTAGGGAAACAACATCCTTCATAATAGTCACAAATGTTACAAAATATAATGGGTTAACTCTAAGCAAGAAAGTGAAAGAGCTCTGTGACAAGAACCTCTAGTGTTTTAAGAAATTCAAGAAGATATCAGAAATTGGGTATATCGCATATGCCCTTTGATTGATTTGATAAATATAGTAAATGTAGCTCTATTAACAAAAGCAATCTATTGACTAAAGGCAATTCCAAGCAAAATTTTAACACAATTCTTTACAGAACTTAAAAATCAATATTTTACTTCATATGAAAAAAATACATGATATGTAAAACAATCACCATCCCTGACCACAAACTATATCACAGAGCAATAGCAATAAAAAGCACATGGTGTTGGTATAAAAACAGGCAAGTTGATCAAATGAACTGAATAGAAATCCTACAAATTAATCCACATGCCTATGGACAACTGATCTTTATATGATAATCAGTAATATACAATGGAAAAAATCAAACCGTCTTCAACAAATAGTGATGCTCTAACACAATGTTAGCATGTAGGATAATGTAAACAGAATAATATCTACCACCCTGCACAAAAGCCAACTATAGAGGACCAAAGATTTCAACACAAAACCAGATACACTTTACATTATAGAAGAGAAAGTGGGAATCCTTAAATGTACTCACATAGGAAATAACTTCTTAAAAACAATACCAATAATATAGGCACTAAGATTGACATTTCTGAATGGTACCTCATCAAACTGAAATTCTTCCACAATGCCAAGGCCAGGAATAATAGGAAAAAAAACATTTTCACAGCATGTAAAATGATTTTCAACAACCCCACATTTAACATATGGCTAATTTCCAAATTACATAAAGAACTGAAAAAAAATTGGCATAAGGGAACTCTTGCTCCCCAGACTGATAGCTTGAATACCAGCATGGGACTTGTCAAGGAACATGCATTTCTGTGAGGAAACCTCGGAAATCTATGGGTCCTCCTGTAGGAGATCAGTACTTATCCCTAGCATAGGTGTGGACTTTGGGAGCCCATTCTATATAGAGGAATACTCCCTGAGCCAAGACACAAGGGGGTGGGCCTAGGCCATATGCCAAAGGAAAAAATACCCTCTGATGACACCCTATGGAAGGCCTCTCCATCCAGGGAGAGCGGAAGATTATGTGATACATAAGGTTTTAGTTGGTGATGGTGGTAGGGGAGGACAAGAGGGAGAAGGGAACTGGGATTGTCATGTAAAACAATCCTGTTTCTAATCCAAATTTAAAAAGTTGGAAAAAATGCCAATCTTGCCAATAGCAATCTATAGTTTCAACAGAATCCCCATCAAAATCCAAACGTAGTTCTTCACAGACCTTGAAAAAACAATACTCAACTTTATAGGAAAAAAAAAAAAAACACTGGATAGCCAAAAATAACCCTGTACAATAAAGGAACCATTGGAGGCATCACCATCCCTGACTTCAAGCTCTATTATAGACACATAGTCCTGAAAACAGCTTGGAATTGGCACAAAATTAGACAGATAGACAAATGGAATTGAATTGAAAACCTTGATATTAACCCACACACCTATGAACACCTGATTTTCGACAAAGACGCTAAATCCATACAATGGTAAAAAGATAGCATCTTCAACAAAAGGTGATGGCACAACTGGGTTTGGACATGCATCCGACTGCAGATCAATATCTGTCACCATGGACAAAACTTAATTCCAAATGGCTCAAAGATCTCAGCATAAATCGCAGCCACACTGAATCTTCTAGAAGAGAAATTGGGAGACAACCCTTGAATATATTGGTACAATAACAGCAATAGCACAGACATGAGATCTCCAATCAATAAATGGGACCTCCTTAAACTGAGAAGTTTCTGTTAGACAAAGGACACTGTCATTAAGACTAAACGACAGCCCACAGAATGGGAAAAGATATTCAAAAACCCCACATCTGACAGAGGGCTGATTTACAAAATATGCAATGAACTCAAGAAGGTAGCCACCAAAACACCAATCAGTGAAATTTAAAAGGGGGGCACAGAACTAGAGGATTCTCAACAGAAAAATGTAAAATAGCTGAAAGATATTTAAGAAACTGCACAAAATCCTTAGCCATCAGAGAAATGCAACTCAAAACAACTCTGAGATACCATCTTACACTGGCCAGAATGGATAAAATCAAAAACACCAATGACAGTCTATGATGAAGAGGATGTGGAGAAAAAGGAACACTCCACCATTGCTGGTGGGAGTGCAAACTTGTACGACCACTTTGGAAATCAGTATGGCAGTTGCTCAGAAAAATAGGAATCAAGATACAGCAATTCCTCTCTTGGGCATATACCCAAATAATACATGTCCATACAACAAGGACATATGTTCAACCATGTCCATAGCAGCATTGTTTGTAATATCCAGAACCTGAAACCAACCTAGATGCCCCTCAACTGAAGAATGGATAGAGAAAATGTGGTACATTTATACAATGGACTATTACTCAGCAAAAAAAACCCAAAAAAACAAAAAACAAAAAAAAAACAAAAAAAAAAAAACAGAATCTTGAAATTCACAGGCAAATGGATGAAACTAAAAGAAACCATCCTGAGTGAGGTAACCCAGTCAAAAAAAGACAAACATGGTATATACTCACTCATATATGAATTTTAGACATAGAGCAAAGGATTACCAGCCTACAATCCTCATCAGCAAAGGAACTAGGATACGTGAAGGCCTCTAAAAGAAAAATGCATTGTCCCTGGAGAATGGGACTGGGCTGGATCTCCTAAGCTAATTGGGAGCATGAGGGTAGGGGAGAGGAAGCTGCCAGAATGTGTGGAGGAAAAGAAGAGGGGAGAAGAGGAAATGTAGGAACAAAAAGGTTGAGTTGGAGGAAGAATAGAGGAGAGCAAGAAGAGATATGTCATAACAGAGGAAGCCTATAAGTCCTAGGAGAGTTCTGGCAGTAGAGAGATTTCCAGAGATCTACTAGGATGACACCACCTGACAATGTAGGCAATGGTGGAGAGGCTACCCTAAATGCCTTCCCCTATAATGAGACTGATGACTACTTTATATGCCATCCTAGAGCCCTCATCTAGTGGCTGATGGAAGCAGAGGCAGACACCCACAGATATACACTAAACTGAACTGAGGAACCCAGTTGCAAAGAGGGAAAAATGAATATCAAGGGTATCAGGACCAGGCTGTTGAATCCCACAGAAACAGCTGGCCTGAACAAGGGGGAGCACATGAACCTCAGACTGCTGTTTGGGAGGCCATCACAGGACTGATCCAGACCCCTGAAAGTGGATGTCAACAAGGGGGCCTGGGCAGCCTATGGGACCTCTGGTAGTGAATCAGTATTTTTCCCTGGTGTAAGAAGGTTCTTGAGAGCCCATCCCACGTGAAGGGATGCTCTCTTGGCCTGGACACATGAGGGAGGGCCTAAGCATGCCCCAGGATGATGTTGTGGAATTTGGGGAGCCCCCATGGAGGACCCTACCCAATATGGGGAGCGAAGGGGGTAGAGGGTAGGGGATGGGTGGAGGGAGAGGGGAGAGGGAGAAGGGATTTACATGTGAAATTATTATTTTGTAAAAATTGAATAAAAAATTAAAATTTAAAAAAAGACAAAAAACAAATAATCTAATTTAAAAATGGGGTACACATCTAAACAGAGATTCTCAACATGGTAATTTCAAATGGTAGTGAATCACTTAAAGCAGTATTTAATATCCTTAGCCATCATGTAAATATGCATCCAAATGACTCAGAGATTGCATCTTATAACTACCAGAATAGTTTAATTCAATAACACAAATGAAAGCTTATGCTTGTTAGATCATGGATCAAGTGGAAAGCCTGTGGCAATGCAAACTTGTACACCTACTTTGGAAATCCATATGACAGTTTCTCAGAAAATTGGCAATTGACCTGTGTCAGTACCCAGCTAATCCACTCTTATACAGAGACCCAAAGGACTGTCTATCATACCACAGGGACACCACTCCACTATGTTTACAACATCTTTACTTATAACGGTAAGAAACTGAAAACAACTTAGTTGTCCATCAATCACAGAGTGGATAAAGAAAATGTGGTATATTTATATAATGGAGCATTACACAACTGTTAAAAAACTGGCATTATCAAATTTGCCAGAAATTTAAGGAACTAGGAATGATCATCTAACCTGAGAAATACCAACATGTTATTTACTAATGTATAGATGATATTATCATTAAAATAAAGGATAACAGTGCAACAATCCACAGACACACAGAAGCTAAGTAATAAGCAGGGCTCAAGAGAGGACATACCACAGCATAGGTAAAATAGAGTAGATATTGTATGTTGATGTGGGAATCTGATTGGTGCATGGGCATGTGAACAGAAGTATTTATCTGGAGGGAAGATGGAGAGAGATCATACGGGTAAACTCAACTGGAATCAGGGGCATCTCTAGGATGAGTTAGAAACCTAGAGCAATGGAAAGTCATAGAATTCTATGAGGTTGAACTAGTTACCATTTCTAGCAATGGAATATATAGAACCTGAACAAACAATTTCTTATAACCAGACAAGACTGCCAGTGGAGGGATTTTGACCCTGAGCAAGCCGCTTATCTTGGACTTAAAATTTACTTAGCCTGAAAGATATGTTGGGGCAAAATTGGCACACAAATTTTGGGAATGTCCAAAAATGCCTTGTTCATTTAAGATCCATACCATAGGGAGGAAACCATCCCTGGCACTAAGTGAAGAGCCTTAACACAGAGGCTGAACAGCTAAAATACCTAAGATAGAAACAAACATGACTGATTAAAAAATATATAGTCAAAAAATGATTCCCAGTGATATTCTTCTGTAGTCATAAGATGTTGAGTAGACTAACTGCCATCCAAGAGGATTCACCCAGCAAAAGATAAAAGCAGATATGAAGACTCACAGATAAACTTGAGAAAAATCTCCAGAATCCTACTTAAGAGAGGGAGGAAGAATTGTCAGAGCCAAAAGGGTCAAGGACACCACATGAATGTCCACAGAATCAACTAACCTGGAGTCATAGGGAAACACAGAGATTGAATAAATAGCCCATAGGGTCTGCAGAAAATAACCCAGAACCTCTTCACATATTTTTGAATTGTGGATCTTGATCTCTTACCAGAGGGAGAAAGGGTTGTCTCTTACCTCCTTTTATGAACTTTTCCTCCTCCTGGGTTGCCTCATGTATCCTCACTAGGAGAGGAGGTATACAT
Organism: Cricetulus griseus; assembly: GCF_003668045.3. Taxonomy (NCBI): domain Eukaryota; kingdom Metazoa; phylum Chordata; class Mammalia; order Rodentia; family Cricetidae; genus Cricetulus; species Cricetulus griseus. The sequence continues at coordinate 239,106,757 of NC_048595.1, read as the reverse complement.
ACTTATGGTAATTTAGTGTACTCATATTAATAAATGTGAGGCCTGTTGTTTTCTGAAGAGAAAGGAGAAGGAGTGGATAGAGTTGGCAGAACAGGTGAGGCTGAGTGTAGGAATTGGAGGAGGAAGGGAAACTTTGATTGAGCTGAAAAAATAATTATTTAAGTAAAATAAATTTTATAAATGAAAGCATAATAAGATTCTGGGTCTAAATGAGTGCATATTTTTAAATGAATTCCAGAAGAAAATTGCTTTTGGAAATGATTGAATAAAATTTTCCATTATTAAGAAATTAGTACATATTTATATAAATAATATTTTACTAGGAATTAAAAGCTTTTGATATTAATATGTTAAGAAGAACAGCATTTTTGTGAAGTTTTATACAAAAATGAAAAGTGAAAAACTGATGAAACTCAACGAACAATTAAGAAACATGAAGGCATAAATGTAAATGTCAAAATTTGCATTTTGATCCAGGTTCACCATTTTCTTTTATTATTTTACTCAGCTTATTTAAATATTTTGTATTAAAGGTTAAATGGCTCTTGTTAAAATGATATAATATTATAAGATGACATTTGAATAAATATAACAAATTAAATAAAACAAAGAGCTTTTGGGTTGATGATTTAAAATTATTAAAATAAATATGGTATATCACATCTTTTTATCCGACATTTTAAAGAGATGCCAAATTATTCAATATGTTAGTCAGAATAGTAACTTTAAAAAAGATGAACATACTCTAATTCTGGGTGGTTAATTCATGCATTGGAGGACTAAAAGGGGAGCTAGAATTAATGTTGATATATTATAGTAAAGAGAAATTCTTTTAGGTTATCTGTAAAGGCAAAATTTTAATTGTAAGAAAGGAAGAAATTTGTAGTTGATACAAGGCAGGGCTTCAGAGAAAGTAGGCAGGAAATCACAAGAAAGCAGCCTCTAAAGCCAAAATCTATAGAGGATGATTCTTCCCTTGCAGCATAGTGAAAAAGTATGCTCCTGCAGACATTGTGCTGTAAACTCAGTACGAAAATCTCCAGATTTCTGATATACCGTGCAGGAGCATTTTGGTTAGTAAATGTGTCAAAATCTACAACAGTAAGGGATATTAACACATCCATCCAAGAATATATATATATATATATATATATATATATATATATATATATATATATGAGAGCATGGTGCAAGAGAAAATTGCAGTTATTTGGCATACCCCAATAGTAAAACATAAAATCTAATAATCATGCTATTTTGTAAAGAAATTTTTTCTAGTCATATTTGCAGATTTTCACAATGTCAACAAGGGCCTTTAAGAAAATAAATTGTAAACATAGTGTTTTACATTTGTTTCTATATCTCATGGGATAATTTTAAACTTTTACGATACAGTATGTATCAAAAATCATATGTAGAAATGACATTTAATTATTTTATTTAGGATATAAATTTTGAATTATTTACATTAATTGGTTTTAAAACTTTAACTAACAAAAGTCCACAGCCAGCATCAACTTAAACACAGAGAAACACAAAATAATTTTACTAAAACCAAGAACATGCAAAACTTGTCACTTCTCTCCATTCATATGTAATGTAGTGCTATTTTATTTAGGGCAATAAGACAACTGAAGTAGATCAAACAGATATAAATAAGAAAAGGTGAAGTCAAATATTCTTTATTTGGAGATTATATGATTTTGTAAATTCTCTGATAATTCCACAGCAAACTTCTACAGCTGATAAACACTCTTTATCTAGTATTTAAACACAAAATTTCTACATAAAAATAAGAAATTTTCCTATGTACAAATGATATGTGGGGTGAGAATGAAATCAATTAAACATTATATATTTCAGAAAACTCATAAGAAACATCATGGGATAGATTAGAATCATACACACAAAAGAAAGAAGTAAGCAAACCTACAAAACAGCATAACTAAATAAATCCTGGTCAAAAAGAGAGCTACTAGATGTAATAATAACACCTCTGATTTCAAATTGTACCACAGTACTGTAGTTATGATAATATTATGGTATTTATATAAGAACTGGCATGTTGAAAATATAGACAAATGTCCTAAATCCTATGAACACGTGATTTTTTTAATAAAGAAGACAGAAATATACACTTGAAAACAGATGCTATTTTTCTTTTTTAGTTGGAAAACTATTTTTGTCCTTTATCCTCCAAATTTTTTCCTAGCCTCCCACCCAGCCCACCCCCAGTTCTCTACTCCTCAAGGTAAGGGCTCCCATGATGATTCAACAAAGTTTGGCTCATGTTGGGGCATGTCCAAGCCCCTCTCCCATGCATTAATGCTGAGCATGGCCTCTCACAAAAGGGGATTGACTCTAACAAGATAGCCCATATACTATGTTTTCCTCATTTTCCTACTGCTATGGGTCCCTCAGATAATCTCACACTTCACAAATATCTCCCACATATGGAGGGCAGTAAGTGGAAGGGAGACAGGATTAGAACATGAGGGTACAGAATAGTTGAGCAGGTGAGGGATGCAATGGAAAAGAAATGAAAGACATATGCTAATGGAGAGAGCCTCTTTGGGCTTAGAAAAACAAAACAAACAAACAAACAAACAAACAAAAAACCACAGTGCTAGAGAGTTTCCCAGGAATCCTCAAGAAGGACTCCAGCCAAGACTCCTAGCAATAGTTGAGATGATGCCTGAACTGGCCTACAACTGCAATCTGATTGGTGAATACTTAACTATCATCATAGATACTGCATCCAGTAATTGATGAAATCAGATGCCCAGATCCACAACCAAGAACTAAGCAAAGCTCTGGGAATCTAGTTGAATAAAGAGAGGAGGGAATACATGAGAAAGGGAGGTCAAGATCAAAATGGCAAAATCTACAGAGACAGCTAAACAAAGCTCCTGGAAACTGATGAACTCTGGATTGACAGCTGTGAAATCTTCAGGGGACTGACCATATTTATGTTAAATAGTTCAGTTAGAAAAACAAAAGCTGAAGGGAAAGCATCTTCATCAGTGTTTGCTGGAGAAACAACATGACTAAATCTAACAAAAGGCAAACAGAATTGTTCCATAATTTCCACCCTGCATAAAAGTCAACTCTAAATGAATCAAAGACCTAATTTAAGTCCATATTTACTGCACCCAGAAAATGAGAAAGTGGGGGATAGACTTGAACACATTGGCACAGAAAACGACATTCTGAACAAACCACCAATAGCCTAGGCACTGAGAACAATAATTAAGAAATGAGACCTCATGAAGCTGAAAATGTTCTGAATGTCAAACGACACAGTAATTTGGACATAGTAGTTGTCTACAGAATTGGATTTATTTTTTTACTAATTAAACTTCCAATGCAGAGCTCATAAGTAAATTGCATAAAACACTTTTAAAAAATTGGTTATCAAGTAACCAAATACCTGATATGAAAATAAAAAAGTACCAACCTGAATTATCAAAAGATGAAACACAAATGGCTAAGAAACATTTAAAGAAATGTTCAAAATTGTTAGTCATCAGGAAATCAATATTAAAACTCAATTATATTTCATCTTATATCTGTCAGAATGGCCAATATTGGTAAACAAATGACAGTAAAAGATGGCTAGAATGCCAGAAAATGGGAACACATATCCAGTACTGGTGGCAATGCAAATATTTACTGTCACTATGGAAATCAGTTGGCAGTTCCTCAGGAAGGTAGGAATAGATCTCCCTCAAATCTAGCCATACAAAATTGGAACTATATGCTTCCCAGATTCTATATCCTCCTTCAGAAGAGCTTACTGAACAATATTTACTGCTTCTGTGCTTGTAATAGACAGAAAATAAAAATAGCATTGATAAACATATTATATGAATACATACATACCTTTAGGGGAAGCTGTAGCCACGCCTACTTAGGGGCTGGCTACAGGTGTGCCTGACCACGCCCTCACAAGCTTTCAAGGGCATGGTCAGGGAATGTAGGGTGACTGCATTTTCGCTTTCGGTTTCTCTTTTGGGCTTGCATACAGACTTCTACCACGCCAGCTGGCTAGGTTGCTCTGTAAGTAAGGCTTTTCCCTATTAAATACCCTTATATTTCTACCTGACTCCATATTGGTAATTTCCCACTATATCTGGTGTAAGAAGTGGGATATTGGAAACCTATACCCCATTTGGGACAGGCTGTGGATTCCATCGGCCCGAGGCCTAGGCTCGGAAAGCGCCCTCTCTCCACAGGCGTTCCCAGCTAGCAGCCGACCCACTGCAGCTGAGCTGCTCAGAACCATCCACCCAGCTCAGAGACAGTTTCTAGCTGCCTAGAGGTGAGGTAGGCCTCGGTTTTCAGCAGAGGCTTCCCCTGGCTGCTGTTGCGGTAAAGCCGCATCTGTTTCAGTGGTTGAGGCCGCAGGGCCATATACTCTCTAAGATAAGCGCAGCTGCTTTTGTGACCTCTCTCCACCGCTGACCGACTGCTGCCAAATGCCTCAGACTAACTGAACACCTGTGCTACCTGCTGGTCAAGTATATTTACTGCATCTGGAGTAGAAATCAGGTAAAATTATGGCAGAATATTTATCATTTGCTGAAATTGGTAATTTTTTGCTTATTACATCAATTCACTGTTTGAGGAGGATGTTAATGTGCCAATCACTGGCCTATATGCCATAATGGCAGTTAGCTTGCTGGTACAAATAGTATTATTAGCCAGAGGACTCAGGAATAGGGATAAGGATAACCTCACCACCTACTTACAGGAAATAACAGCTTTACACAGTGAGGTTTTGGAGAACAGATTAGGTCAGACCACAATTGTGCAGCAAGTGGAACAGAAATTGCATGATAAGCTTGGCTCTGTGTCCAATACACTAAAGACAGAGCTGTCTGATGAGATGCAGCATATTTATGATAAGATAAACACAGAGAGATCCTCCATGTCTGTGGCCTGAAAGACTAGGCTCTCAGAAGACCATAACCAGCTAAAGAATATCTGTAGCCAGCTAGAAACTCAGATGGACAATGTTACTCATCACCTAGATGCAACGGTGCAAAATACCGAGCATAGGGTTGAAGAATTGGACAATGCCATTCAAACAGTTATTGAAGCATTCAAGGTAGCAGATCAGAAATTTGATTCTAGATTTGAATTTTTGGAAGATAATTTACAGTACAGGGCTGACAGATTACATAGGTCCATGCGGTCGATTGCTGAGGACTCAAAATCAGCAAATCATGACCTCGAATCTAGACTCCAATACCTAGAAGGCAGTTTCCATGCCATCCAGATGCTGCCCAAGGATGATCGTATTAAAGACCTAGAAAAACACGTAGATGAGCAGTTAGAGCAATTTACAGATTCACTAACGTGCTTGAAATCTTTTATGATTAAGGAGATTGAAACTTTTCAAAAGGATATCATTGCTAGGCTTAAAGATCATTGGGATGCCTCAGAAGCAGAATCACTCCAATCCCAGGCACCTACTCCACCCAGGTATCGTGACTATTCTTCTAAGGTTGTTACTCCTACACCATTAGTCTACCCAGCTACCATGATAGAAAAGCCAGCTTCTAAGAAACACCCTCATGGATGGATGGCTTATGAATGGCAACCTATACAGCTGAAGGATCATAAGAATATTAAAGAATCAGTTGTCTCATATGGTCTCCATAGCTCATACGTAAAATAGCTATTACATTCATGGGCAACCTTTAACAGGGTGACACCCACAGACTGGGAACGATTGGTAGCAGCCAAATCCAGTGGAAGGCATTAGTAAGGGAAGAGGCAAAACTCCTTGAGCATCAGGGCATAAAGGAAGGTTTTGAAGCCCCTCTAGATAAGCTTCTTGGTCAGGGTATTTATGCTGACCCACAGGTTCAGGCTGAATATGATGATGATATACTGTCTCTATGCAGGAAATCAGGATTAAATGCCTGGGATAAGGTTCATGAGCCAGGAGAATGCCTAGAAGCTTATACCAGAATAGAACATTGACCTACAGAACAGTTCCAGGATTTCTTACGAAGGTTAACTAGGGCAGTAGAATTACAGGTATCAGATCCAGAAACAAGATAATCAATTATATATACAATGGCTTATGAAAATGCAAACCCTATATGCAAAAGAATACTTTTGCCTTTAAAGATCAGATCAGCTCTGCTAGAAGAATAGGTTTTGTATGCAGCCAAAATTGACTATAATTTGCAAGATACTGGAGCTTGGGTAGGAGAAGCCATCTCCAAAGGTTTAAAATGGCAACAGGAAATTAAAAGGTCTAGATTCGAGTGGAAAAGGAAAAACCTCTTGACGAGGACAAATGACAGGTATTCTACTAAGGTGTATCTTATAAACTAAACAGAAACCTCCAAAAGGAAATGGAAGTGTTTTGCTTTTATCTTCACAGGAAAACTCATCTCCAGAAGGCAAAAGACACTGCATGGTTAGATACTTAAGAAGAGAAGGTAGCTATAACCATCAAATAAAAGGAATGTGCCTTACAGTAAACTTTACATCTGTCTCTCAAAAAAAACTCTATTTCTCTTTATTTCCTAGTCCCTATTCAATTAAACCAATGCTGGGTTTAGAGGTGGATTTGGCTTTCCCCCTCTAAAATCCAAGCACGTTATTTAACTAAACTTTAGTGTTTCTGTGTTGTATCAAGAAGCCAATTGATGTAATACAGAATAAAAGAAGAATTTAGGGACTGTCTATGTCTTTTCTTGGATCTTTCTCTCAAGGTGTACACCCTCTCATAATTGTTATGCTCTCATGGTTGCATTCCCCATCATGTGTACATACACAAGCAAACATTTCTCTGCTAACTGTTTATGTTTGAGTCCCACACAGCCAATGAAGACCTGCCTGACAAAAATCCCTGGACACCCTGGAAAGAAAATGGGCCACACCTCCTCGACTGCACTGGATCCAACTTGTTCCATTTCAACTGACACTCCGGCCAAACCTTCGGATACTGATTTCAATCGAGTTGAGGATTTCAAGCGAGATCTTCTATCAAGAGAATCCCATCTAACATGGACTGGATACAATCCATTCCAGACTTTTTACTACACTAATATATTCTTCCTACAGGACCCCACATGACTATCATTGTCCCATTTCAGCAGAAAGTAACTCGGAGGATGCTACTCCCCCTTTCCCCATTGTTGTCACTTAGGATAGTGTATATACCTAGTTCGGGATAGCTTCCTATTGTTTATGGTTGGGATTGGAAGGAGGTGTTCAGGGTTGGCCACCTCTTTCAGATGACTTTAGGGTTTAGTTAAAATAGATAGTTAGGATGTGACATAAGCAGATTGTTGTATCTTCTTATATTTTACATTTATGATTGTTAAATTTGGATACTTTAAACTGTTAAGTTTTAATCCTCTTTTAGACTAAAAGGGGAATTGTAGGGGAAGCTGTAGCCATGCCTACTTAGGGGCGGGCTACAGGTGTGCCTGACCATGCCCTCGAAAGCTTTCGACGGCGTGGTAGGGGACATAGGATGACTGCGTTTTCGCTTTCGGTTTCTCTTTTGGGCTTGCATACAGACTGCTGCCACACCAGCTGGCTAGGTCGCTCTGTAAGTAAGGCTTTTCCCTATTAAATACCCTTATATTTCTACCTGACTCCATATTGGTAATTTTCCACTATACATACCTATTATATAAATACATATATATGTATATATATCATGAAAATTCATATAAATTGTGTAATGAAAATGTGGCATATTTATGAAATGCAATTTTTCATATGTTAAAAAAGAAATTTACTGGTAAACTGATGTACCTTGAAAAAATTATTGTCCATGAGGTAATCTAGAAAAACAAATATGGCATGTATTTTCTTATAAATAAATATTAGCTTTTAAGCTTTCTATTTTTATGTTACAGTTCTTCTGACCATAGACACTAGATATAGAGAACAGGGATAGGGAGAGAAGTTCTACCAAGAAGGGCAAATAGAATATGTAGTCATTGAATGACCGAGAGGAGACTCTAATGGGGACACTAAATGGACACACAGAGAAAGGGGGTGGGAAGGAAACACAGTAAGGGACATAGAAAATCAAGAGTCATTTGAGGGATTGTATAGAAACCTACTGCATGTTTAAAATATTAAATGTACATGAGTAAACAAGCAGCAGAAGAGACAAAGACCCTGCTAGCCATATTTTGGCATAGAGTGAAACCTTAGTACCAGGAATGAGTTACATCTACTTGCCATAGCCAAACTCGCCCCAGGTAAAGACCAAATACTGAAAGTTGCTGTGCTTTTCTCCACAAACTAACTGTAAATACATATTGATGAAAACAAACAAAAAAAAATAACAAAAATTTAAAACTCCAATTGCATTTGTATTTCAAAAACCTCAGAAATGTCCCTTTTTTAATTTCCAGACAATACTTTTGGTAAATGTAATATGATTACTCATGTTGTTTTGAAAGCATTGAATTTTGTTTATAAAAATTGAATAATAAGATATTTGTTGTTTATCTAAGATCTTTTGTTGAAGTTACCAATACTGTCATTTCATTAGTTTGTCCTATTATATTGGTATTTAGCAATTTAATGTAAAAATTAAATATACCAAAATTCAAAATGAATATGTGTTTCTGATCAATTGACACCTATATGGAAGGTTATCATAAATTACTCATATAGACACAGTGATGTTGAAGGGTGTCCCAAAATATAGAAACTGATCTCACATAAAACTACAGCTACAGTTGCTGTGAAAACATTCCATTTGTTTGAGAATCAATGTTTTTATAATATTGTAGCTTTTTTCTGATAGCATTTCCCAATAAATGAAATTAGATTAATTCCACATTCAATTTATTGCAAATGTTTTCTATATGTTTTACTATTACTATTATGAAATAAAACTGAAATAGCAAAGTAAAAATTATAAAACCAGTGACACAGTGAGCCCAAATTTATATATATATATATATATATATATATATATATACTGAAAATATTCTATAAAATAAGTTTTTGAAAGAGGTTATAAAAATGTTGGCTATATTCTTGGCATTCTTTGAATTTTTTCCTAATGCCCCATGAAATCTGTATACAATCACACAGATTTACTAAGATTGTTTACTAAACAATCTACTAAGATTAACTATTTATTTTATTTTCTTCCTTCTTTATGTGTCTTATTCTTTATATTCTTACTTTTTCCATTTTTATCTTTTTATCTTTGTACATTTCAAGTTATTTTATTTTGAACTGTTCGTCATATTGTTCCATCAGCTGTACTCTATTTTCCTTTTTGTAGAATCAAGCATCTCTGAATGTGTTCACTGTATTTCTGTCAGTATCATTTTTATTTCTATATATTTTATGTATGTCTTAATTTGTTCTTCTCTTCCAAGAAAAAGTCAATAACCAAACATCTAGTGAATTATACCTATTCTTGGTATATTAGAATAATGTCCCCTCAGATAAGTGATAATGTAATGGTGTGGCAGTCATCTTTCCCTCTTGTCCTATTGGCCACCATGTCAAGAGGGTAAAAGGAAGAAGGGGTCATAGAAAGCTTTGTGATGACTGAGCACAAATGGAGAGTGCGTTCCAGGAGTTAGATTTCAGTGAATCAGCTCAGCTGTATTCCATTGAATAGGGAAAATATAATGCTGGGGAGACTGTCAACAAAAAACTAATCTGTAATAAGTGGTGTAGTCCTATCACAGGGCTTAATACGTTGCAGTAGGGTCCTAAGTCACAGATCCTAGAGCAAGAATTCTTATCGGGATCTATACTGAGGGTCAAGCTAAAGATGAGTAGAGTATCTGGTTTTGGGAGGCCCAGTCACATTCTCCAGACAAGGTCAGGTAGAGAGCAAGAAGCTTTGCTAGGCCGGGAGAGAGCTCCACATTGCCAAGCTTATTGAAAAAAGCTCCTCCGGGGGGAGCAGAAAGGGTATGGGATAGGTAAGGTGTTAGTTGGGGAGGGGGCAGGGGAAGTGGGGAGGGAGAGGGAACTGGGATTTCACTGTAAAACAATTTTGTTTCTAATTCAAATAAAAAATGGAGGAAAATTAAAGAAAATGAAAAAAGCTGCTAGGCCATGGGGAGGCTGTAACCTCTGAAAACCCAGCAATGCGCTCCAATGTAAGAGGTTAACAACAAGTGGTCCTGGAAAGATTTAAGTGAGATTCTCTACTAAATTAAAGGATAATCGTGTCCAAATGTAAGGTATTTGGCAGTAGAGTTCAGTTTCTGCAAGTATTAGTCATGAAGGAAATGGGCTCCATGACTATCAAGCTTCATTCAGAAAGAAAAGAAACATGAAAACACATCAAGTCTCTGCCTTTTTCTAAGATCATTAACTTTATTTTGAAGCTAGACTCAACATATGGCATAATGTTTTTGATTTATATTGTTTGTATTCATCAGGTTCTGTTGAAGCTGAATAACACTATATTTACTATGGAGGACATAGAGGAACTATTATTTTACTTCTAAGTAAACAATGTTTTGCTTCATAATTGATACTATGAAATACCTGCTTATAAATTAAGGGAGGGAAAGAAAATAAATAAATATTAATTTTTTCTACAAACTGTATTTTTATATACAAAATCAAATTTAATATACACAATTGTTTATTAATGTTTTTCTGATGTATGATAGGTATCCCATGAGCTGAATTAAATCTATTATTAATAATTTCACAGTTCAGTGAATTTTGGTGTATATAAATATCAAAGAATACACCTTACTATTTTTATTACTACTTCTTTTTTGTTTGGGGATTTTTTTTTGTATTTCAAGAAAGGGTTAATCTGTTTCCTGGGTGTCCTGGAATGTTATGTAGACTAGGATGGCTTTGAACTCACTGAGATTGCCTAACATTGACTCTCAGGTGCTGAGATTGAAGGCATGTGCCACATATACCCAGCATTAACTAGTACTTCTTAAAAAAAATCACATTATGTAAGCATTATTGGTAATTATAGATGAGCACATAAATAGCATATAATCATTATATATAATATATAACTGAAGTTAAGTCCTGGCCTTGAAAATTTATCTTTCTATTTGGTATTCATGCTTAAATCTTCCCTTCTTGAAATTTACGTATTTTCTTAGGAATTCACAATTGAGATTGTTTACCTTTAAAGGTATGTAAAGTAATCCCCATAAATGTCACATCTCATGCTGCTCTAGGCTTTTCAAGCAATGTACTGATACTTCACATTTTTGCATACTTCATGCTTATGCTCATGTAGAATTTGGCAGTGGGATCCCTAATGGATCATTTTTTCATTCCAGCAGTATAAAATTTCTAAGAAACATTAAGGCTTATGATTACAGACACAGTTGGCTCAAAACTTCATATGTACCTCCTCACTTGCCCCAGACTGTAGTAAAAGCAAAACAAATTCAAGTAGAGTGAACAGAGTTTTCTAGAGCAGCATGCTTAGTTCATTTGGAAGCTAGCCTTAAGAACTAGCTTACATACATTTTTTTAAATTTTCCCAAGCAACTTCTTTTACAAATCAACTACATTGACATAAGGATATACTAGTGCCTCTGTTCCTAATCAACTTGAGTGATCAGCAGTTTAAACATAAATGATTACTTACATAATGAGTCTCCAAAATAAGAAAACAAACAACCCTTCATTTCTTTGATACCAAACTGCACAATGACTTAACAGAAAAGAAAATTGATCAAAATGTTAATATAGATATAAAAATTCTGAATAAAATATTCAGGAACTCAATTAAAGAACAGATAAAAAAGATTGGCCACTATGATAAGATGGCTTAATTCCATGCATGCAAGCATGCTTCAACATTCATAAAGTAACAGATTTAATCTACTGTATTAACAGACTAAAACACACATACACACACACACACACACACACACACACACACACACACACACCATTATTAACTCACTAGTGCAGAAAATGGAATTGGCAAAATGCCACATCTATTCAGGGAAAGTGTCCTGAAGAGATGGTGATTTCAAGAAAGATCCATAGGCTTGTATTGTTGGTTGTCATGAAGTCTACTTTCTGCAGTCTACTCTCTGATCAGCATATGACTACTGACCAACTTGTTTCTGCAAGGCAAGGCACCTGTGGAAAGTCACTCTTACTTGGAAAAGACCAGTAGTCGATAGGAATTACATAGGAATTTGCAAAGTTTGTGCAGTTTGCAGGCTCTTTTCTCTCTTATTATATTGGTAATTCTTTGGGTGGTTCTTAGTTTTACTTTGTCAGTCATGTGTAATATCTATTTTTTCCCATAATTTTTCTTCTTTCTCAAGTATTTTCCACTAAGATTCAACAGGGATAACATTTCTCAAATCTCCCAATCTTTTGAATTTTTTCTGACTCAACTGTGGTAGTTCAGTACATATGAGAAAACAAAACTTGAAACATTAACAAGGTCTCAAATTTCTGGAAAAAGAGTAAGCATGTATGTAGAGAATAGGATAAAAGCCTCAGGAATGCACATAGTGTCAAATGTTGAAAGTAAGTTCTCTGCACAACTAGCATAGAATCATTGGTAGGATCTAGTATGCTCAAAAAGGAAAACCTACGATATAAAATATGGGATGGCTAGATCCACCTTTACCATACACAGGAGATTACAGTGGCAGAAGTATGGGATAGTGAATTGGGAGAAGGATGCTCTGACAAAGTCTGCCTTTTACATAAAGAATTAGGCATGGGATCCTCTTGTGGAATAGGGAAATGTATAAAAAACTGCAGGCATGTCAGGCATTGGTGCCACATGCCTTAAATCCCATCACTCAGGATTAAGAGGTGGGAGGATCTCTGGGAGTTTGAGGCCAGCCATGTCTACAGAGCAATTTCCAGGGCCACCTCCAAAGCAATAAAGTGAAATCCTGTCTTGTGGGGGGGAAGACCTGCAGGCATGAAAAATTTATCTCAGTTTGAATATTTTTGCCTTTAAAACATTGTGCCCATGTCTATTACTTTTTAACTTTGTAAAGACAAGTAGCTGCCATCTGACAAAGTAACTGCAAGAACAGGATGTGTCTTGCTCAATGTTTAGTTAAGCCTGCAAAAATGCAGAACTCTATAATAATGTTGAGCAGGGGGTGGGAAAGTGTATTTGGGGAAGAAGCATAAAAGGGAAAATGGGGGTTTTCATAAAAATCATGTTGTATTCCTCAAATCATGATGTGTGTCTTAAAGTAAAAAATAGAAACCAATAATACAGCTGTTCATGTAACCCTGGTAAGAAAATTTTGTTATATACAAACATAAATAGCCTTATTTATTAGGGGCCAATAATAAAGCTGTTCATGTAACCCTGGTAAGAAAACTCTGTTATGTACAAGCATAAATAGCCTTATTTATTAGGGGCCACTTGAATGAAATCCACTTGCTGGTGAGAAATTTTCTTTTCACCAATAATCTTCCCTACCTAAGGATCTAAACCCGAACCAAGGCTTGACCTTGTCATTATATTATCAGTATATTTATAATATAATCTATACACTATTTTAAATAAAAATATGGTCAACAGAATATGTATTTATTATCTTCATTAATCTAACATTAAATTATATACTGAATGACCAGCATCGAGATCCCAACCCACATACAGAAACAAACACACAGAGAAATCCTATCATATATATACATACATGTTTGTTTAAGGCCATTCACACATGCATGTGAACACGCACATGCACATCACACACATGGACAAATGACCTTTTATCTCAAACATACTTTATAACTCATAAAGTGTTTGTTCTCTGTCAAATCGTCAGTCCTGAAATCCTACATAGTAGCAACATCAGATGGATATTCATATCTATAAATGAATGCAATAGCAAGTAATGAAAATACAGGTTATGAAGTTACAAAACTGTGAGGAAAAGATGGGAGGGTTGGGAGATGGGGACGGAAAGAATGTTATAATTAAATTGCAATCTCCAAAAAAAAATTAAATTTAAATTTTAAAATTCTAAACTCAATTACAGCTGACATTGACTTACAACTCAAGGATCAAAATGGCAGTATGTGTTCAGAGCCAGTTCAAGTACAGTATAATATAACCTTTAATATATTTCAATACATGAATATAACTTTTCTGATACTTCTATGTAGGAACTTTATGGTTAGGTTTATCAGGTCATATATATATATATATATATATGTGTGTGTGTGTGTGTGTGTGTGTGTGTGTGTGTGTGACTGCCTATCACATATAAATATATTTTAAGCATTCATGTGTAAAATATAGAGGTTTAATAACATTACATAAAATTTCCATTTTACATACCATTTCCATTTTAAGATTACTTAAATTCTTTTCAATCTGTGGGTTATTTTAAAAAGGCAACAATTTTATAAGAATAACAGCATATTATTTCTTGATTTACTTAATCAACCTTTTCTCTTTCTATCAGTAACATGAGAAGTGATATGTAACAATTATATCTGTCTCTTCAGGAGGATTCTTGAAGGTGATGCTAGCATCCTAGCAGTTGCCTGAGGGTCTGTCATAGATTAATCTGTTCAAGGATAAACTGTCTTACACATTGCTCTTACACAATCTCTTAGATATCTGTGATAATACATTATATTACAATTCCTTCAAAGAACAGAATAATTCACAGAAGATACAGGTTCAGTCTCAAATTCCCTCAAGGTTATATTAAGGAAGAACTATTTCTTCTAAGTTTGTGAAAGAGTAATTCTAAACATGCAGCTGATATAATGGAGTGTTCAGACTATGAATTTTCAACATGAAGTAATAATATTTTCATGTGAGAATATGAAAAAAGAAAGAATCTTGGTACACTTGAAATTTTATCTACATTGTGTTTTAAAAACCAGAGCCAGTCAGATTCTTCACAAGTAAAACTTGATCACCTGAGTTTGAGGCCCAGATACCACATTTATCTGACTTGTTTCTATACTTTTATGAGCATCATAAAGATTAAATTAGCCCCTGTGCTGGATATTATTTGTTAACTTGAAACAATCTAGATTCACCTGGGAGATGGAACATCAGTTGAGAAAATATTTCCGCTGGATTTTCTTAATGATTGGTTTGGGAGAATTCAATTCACTGTAGGTGGTGACACTCAAAGCACAACAGCGGGAACAAGTCAGTAAGCAGCTTAACCACACGTCATCTGAATCAGTTCCTACCTCTTGGCTCTTGCCTAGAGTTTCTGAACTGACTTCCCTCAATGATTAACTGTAACCTGAGATTTATAATCTTAAAAAACCCCTCCTTCCACACTTGATTATGATGTTTCATCATGGTATTAAAAACCCTATACAAGACAGAATCAAATTAGGAGCTGAAATGAAAGAAAAATCATTTTAAGATCTATGGAGAGAAGAACTGACTTCAGCAAGTTTTCCTCTGCACAATATGCTTTCAATACATGCACATGTTTGCAAAACGGTATACACATAATTAATAAATTATGTGAAATCATTTAAATCAAGTCAAACCATCATTATTGCTAATATAGCAAAATAGTTAACTATTTTGAATATAAACTAATTTTAATTTTTAGACATGTAAATAATGAAAATCCTTTGATATTTTTTGCAAAATTTTCTCATAAATATTTCAACATGTGAATCCTATATACTTAATAATATATATTTACAATCAAATAATATACTGTCATAGAAAAAATACTTATTTTGAGTTAACTAAGATTAAGGTCACAAGCAGGCCCCTAAAATGGTGCCACAGCTACCAATAC
The DNA here is from genome assembly GCF_003668045.3 of Cricetulus griseus. Lineage (NCBI taxonomy): Eukaryota > Metazoa > Chordata > Mammalia > Rodentia > Cricetidae > Cricetulus > Cricetulus griseus. The sequence goes on along the minus strand of NC_048595.1, from coordinate 239,091,020 downwards.
CCTAGAATGGCTACTGGAGCTTAGTCTAGGCAGTCCTCCACTAGGAACCAGAAACGTCATGATTCTGGAACTTGAATTTTGAAAAGACCACAGCTTCTTCATTCTTCCTTAATGGTCTATCCATTCTAGGAAAGAAATATCTGGTACCCATTAATCTAAACTGCCTGCACTCACCAAAATCATCCCAATCCCCTACCTAAGGTATTGTATGAAACTTATCATTTTTCTACTCAGACTTGCTGCTTTTCTCTTCTTTCCTGAGAGAGCTCAGCAGTTTTTTCCCCTCCAATAGATTGTTTTTCTACCCAAGGTAGGTTCTATTCAGATCAATAGGATGATAATTTGTTTTGTATCTGGTATGTTTCTGTATTTTGCTTGAGGCTGTATTTTAAGAATTTACATTAATTTCCAATTTGGTACTCAAAGGTAAGGTTTTTAAATAAATTCTCTATAGATTTCATGTGAAACAATAAAGTAGATAACATCCTATTGATGGTTCTCTGAAATACCATTTGCAATTTTACTTGAGGTACTAAATATCTTTATTTTCATGTAAAATATATTTGAATATCTAATGTCTTTTTAGATTATAAATGATTTTAAGAATAACAATCTTACATCATAGTTCTCTTATTCCAAATATTTTTTAGCTTAATGTAATAGGGAAAGTAAAGTTAGGAGACAGGGATCCCATTTTCCAATGATTTTCATCTGGTGGTGGGTGTTGTATTATTGCATTCCATCCTTATCAGTAAAGCCAACAAAATTCAGCTAGCTTAGCCTCTAATTGGTTCCTTATTGGAGGATATCTCGTGTTTTTTTTTTTTTTTTTTTCAGTAAAGAAGGCAAGGTCAGCCAGGTTTTGGGGCACAGCACCTCCTGCTGATTCAGGGTCTTTTCTGCAGCCTGTCCTGGTTTCACAATTATCAAAGTGAGGGCCAGGATGAGGGCCTGGGTCCTTCATTCCCCAATCTATAATTTATTTAAGAGAACTCAAACATAGGTTCTCTCTGAGGATCTCTTAATAACTACAGCTGCACCATATATTCTTTTCTTGACAAAGGATAACAAATTGCTAAGAATACAGATCACTGACACAGATCTGACAAATGGGGAACCTGCATAAGACATAACTAGATGCCCTTAATATAGGTGACAATAGTGTGGCTGGGACAATATATGAGGTAGTTGGAAATGGGTCCAATATCTAACTCTAATGCACAAACTTACTTAGTGTAGCTCATTCAATATGGATAGAGACATTGCTCAGATTAGACACTGGGGTGTGACAGGTGAATATGTGTTTTGGTCCTGCCTGAAATATATGATGGGACAGACCTCGTAGACTTCCTAGGGGAGGCTTTACCTTCCTCCAAGGAGCATATGGGAAGTGGTGGGGATAGTGAGGAAAGCAGGAGGAGAAGAGAAAGGAGAAATTGGGATTAGAATCTAAAAGATAAATTAATTAATAGTAATAAAAAGGAATACAGGGTCCAAAAGTTAGTAAGAAAGAGCACCAGGATAATAAAGGTGGAAATCAGAGAGTCAGTCATGGGTTTGAGTCTAACAGGGATGCAAACCAGCCCTGGGCTTGTTCTTGCTCCCATTTACATTTTGTCAACCCCTCTCTATCCTTAGCAACTGATTGTTTTACTATCCCTGAATGGTCAACAAAGAAACAACATTCCTTTCAAGAGCCACATGGAGCTCATCTCGCTGTAAGAATATGAGGTGTAATACTCATTGGTTCTCTAGTACCACTTCATCAAGGGATGACAGCAAGTCTTTTAGATGAGTGGTAGAGTATCTGTATCTGTATGAATGACAGTGAATATGTCACTGTAGTACTTGCCTTTTAACTCCAGGAATACTATCCAAAATCCTTTACCTGCAAGCCCCAGGCTTTGGAGAACACCAAATGTGAGGGCATTTATGGGCTATCTTTTCACTTAGGTCTGATATGCCCATAACATTTGGTATATTTCCTTTTCCTTGTAAAAGATTATATTTGGAAGCAAGCATGCTAATATGCAAGTTTTTCAGTCTGATTCAGTACCTGCCTATTGATACAAAGGTCTAATCAGATGAGCATACCAACCAACCATCCACTGAGGGCAGGAGATCCCTGCGGGGAGTTGCCTGGATTGTTTGATTACATAGAGACTTGGAAGAAACAGGCACAGTTCCTAGACAGAGTGCATATTCTGTACAGACTGTAGTGTGAGCCTAGTATCTCTTCAGTTTACATTGACACTGGGTAGGCTGGTCAGACTAGCTATACAGACCCATGGCAGCTATCCCCTCATAGAACAGGGGCTTGTCCCAAAACACAACCAACAGGAATGGGTAAGGTCTGGCCCAGATACATTAAGAACCCAATATTAGGGGTCCAAAAGGGATAACAGAGGGTCTGAATTTATGTGAGCACTGTCTAGTGGCATAGTGGTATGGGTTGTATGAGAAGTTTTCATCTTGTGGGTGGGTTTGATTGTTGTTTATACGTAGTGACATGGTGGCAAATGGGTTCTTCTGCATCTCAGAACTGGATTTGGCCCTGTCAGGAAAGACACCAGCCTGACCACCAATAGGAGAGTAAAGAGGTCCCTAGGGTCTTTTCTGGCAGCATATAAGCCGAGTCCTCATGTCCTTCCCATTTCACATCATTTTGACTGTTTGCCTTTGAGGGTAAATTTTATAATAATCAGGTTACATTTACCTCCAGTGCCTACTGTGTTATTTCTATATGGCTAGATGATATGATCCAGCCTCTCAGACTACTCTAGCCACCACTTGAGACAAGCCTTGCACTTTCTCATTATGCAGAGAATGGACAAAATGATACAGCTTGACAACTAAACCAAAATTTTCTTTTCAAGATCCCCTAAAGATGCTGTCACCCCCATATAATAGGAAATAACTGTAAGAATACAATGCCCACGTTACAAGAGATGGGGTCAGTGGCTTTTATTCATTCAATAGGCTATGGATATTTGTCATTGTTTATTAGGATTGGTTTCAAATTGTTATAGGTAATGGTCAAACAATGGGGAATACAGATAGGATAAAAAGGATAGATTATTGGATCTACTCTGAAAAGGGAGTAATTTAGATATGAGATAAAAGGATGATTATAGGATCTACTCTTAAAAAGCAACTACTTGTAGTAATTTTACATTAGATTATACTTCTGCATATTGTACGTTGATACAAATTTGAGATTAATTTGTCAAAATATACCATATATGCATTTTTAATATTATTTATGATATTATATCTATACAGTTTAATTAAAAATGTAATTGCAAATTTCTCATCTGTGAAAGTTAATATTACCAACAATATAAGAATATAAGTAAATGTAGTTTAGTAATTAGTAACCTATTACAATTGAACTTGTAGTCACATTAGGTATGTTTTCAAGGTCAAACAGAGATATACTTTAGAAAGAGAAGTCATCTTCAAACACTTCAGAGATCTACAGAAAGTAGCATTTAAGATGTTTTAATTGCATAGGTATTTTTATGGCAGTGAACATTTCTGCTCTCAGCAGCACCAATCTAATTCAGTGAAGATGATGGGCATCAAAGAAACTCCACACAAAGTTTACTTTTGTGTGGCAAAGTTAAGTCACGGGACAAGAAAGAGCCCTTGCCTCAACTTCTGAAAGTATGCTGTCCAAATTGGACAAACAATACACTAAAAAGAGTGACTGAAAATCTTGCCAAGACAAGATGGGAGAGTCCTTCAAAATATCCTGCTTTACTGAAATTTCTGCCTAGGTCCATAGGCCAAAACTGGATGCCTCAACATTGCAGAGAAACTTTGCATGACTGTTCAGGCCGCCAGATGTTTGTGTCATTTCTTATAATTTTTGGAAGGTGCTTCCTTGCACTTCCTGTTTACTTAGTTAATGAATTCTTTCTTGGGTCCCTGAGGGATTTAAAGACTAGATAGTATAGTAACCATTTTCCTTGATTATAACACCCAGAAAAGTAAATCACTAAAGATACATAAAGTGTAAAAGGTCATTAAAGATAATTTGATAATGCAAATTGGAATAGAAAATAAATTAAGTACAAGACTTTGGCCTCAGCAAAATAGCATAGATAATTGAGTATTTTCTATGAATTCGTAAAATGCAAATGTACTAAATCTTGTTTGAAATTACTGCCTATATATTGTATATACTTATTGTACTTATTGCATATAGTTTTTCTTATGCAAGTTGTAGCCTTTTTTTGTCTTAGACAAAATGGAAATTGTCGTGATATATTATGTATGATTTATTAAAATTTGCCTGAGGTTACAGAAAACAAAGATAGCTACAAGCCACAGAGCAAGGCAGGAGTGATACACATCTTTAATCCCAGCAGCCCTACTAGCTAGCCATATAGCTAGGCAGTGGTGGCACACACCTTTAACCCCAGCATTCAAGAAACAAACAGATTAATCTTTTAGTTCAAGGACACTCTGTGCTACATGAAATTGATTCAGTCTAAAAGAAAAAAATAGCTCACATGCCTTTAACTCCAGGACTTAAGGTATGATAGGGGAATATATTCAGCCTATGGCACTTTGTTCTCCAGCCATATTTGGGCAATTAATCTCCAAACATATTGAGGGCAGGATTGCTTCAGCCTGGGTAGAGGTAAGACCTACTACTGGCTTGTCTACTTTGCTTCTCTTATCCTTCAGAATGAACTCGAGTATTTGTCACGGAGTTTTATTTTTTGTTACAGGCTAGATGACAATGAGGTTAAGAGGGTGTATGAGTTGAGCACTCTGTGGTGAGTGCCAGTGATCCACTTATTGACTTCTCTTAAGTCATAGGCTGGTCATTTTCAGATTTTGGGTTTTTAACCAGGAGCAAGAAGGTATTCCAGGTTGGCTGACAAGGCCTTAAAATTCCTTAATCTAGCAGATGACAAATGTTGGGTATTATTGCCATTCTTGCTTCTACAGACATGTGGTACTGGCAGACCTGTGTCAGAGTGGCCCCTGGTTTTATCTCTGATAGGATGGGGGTGCACACATCAAGCCAGTCCAGCCCCTCATTTCCACAAAACCCTCAGATTATTGTGTCAGCCAAGGGCCCAATTCTTGGTGGGTGAGGGCTGTTGAAAAATTCTTTATTCATCCTCTAATTATATTGTTAGGACTAGTAATGGTTTACTTTGTAAAACCATTACTGCCACTCCAACTTTGGCAAAGGTTATTTGAGCTCCAGTTTTAGTTAACAAGTATCTCCTCAGAAGGGGGGTATAGGCAGTCAGGAATGAAAAAGAAGGAATGGGATACCTGGCCCAATCCAAGTTACACGTGTCTTCAGGTAGTTCATGTCAGTGGCTTCTTGAATCCAAACCTTCTTTTTGGTTATTGGGCCAATTGGCTCTGTCAGAACTGAATGTTGTATACCAGTACCTACCATAAATTGGACAGACCTCCTCTCCAATTTTAGGGTTACACTGTGTTTAGGGAGTGATACCAAACTTCATCCATTCAGTTCCTTCTCCATCATTTGTTACCATCGTCTAAGGATGCAGCTTCTTGCATCCCTCTTTCTTGGAGCACTCTTCTGTCAAATGGCCTAATTCTTTACAATAAGAATATTGGTCCTTTTGTAAAGGGAGCCTGTCTCCATGGAGGAGGGGCTTACCTTGTTTTCCAATAAAATGGTGCAGTTGCTTCTTCTTCCTCTCTGGATCCAAATTTATAGCTTCCAGGTCAATTTGGGTTGGGTCATATGTTCACCTGTCCTCCATGCCCACCCAAGCTCATCTATGCTTCTCATTTTCTGAAGATTCTATGTTGTCTCATATCACATTCTCTTCACCTCTTAATCTAGCTTGTCTTTCCTCTTGAATTTCTCTGTTGTTAGCTGCTACTTCTAGAAGTTCTATGAATTTTCTGACAAGCCATCTATTTTCTGCAACTTCCTTCTAATGCCCAGAATGGCCTGATTCCTAAAAGGTAGGATCGCATTCAGATTGTTACCAGCTGCTTTCAAATCTATCGGAGAATAGGCTCTGAATGCCTCCATAAGCCTTTCTAAGTAGACTTCTATGGACTCAGTTGGCACCTATAGTAAACTATTAAATTTGGTCAAATTGTTGGGTCACCTTGTAGCAGCCCTGAAGTACCCCCCCCATTAGAGCCTGATGGTAAACTTTGAAGTTTTCCCCTTTCTTTGGGTGAATTGAAACCCCAGTCCAGTCTCATCAGTGTGGACTTGTTGGTTGTATTGCCTTCAGGACTTGAGACCAATTTCCATGCTTCCACCAGAATCTGTTCATTTTCTTTCATTGTGAATAGAATCTGAAATAGCTGTTGGCAGTCATCCCAGGTTGACTGGTGTGAGAAAATAACAGAGTTTACAAAGTTAATGAGACCCTTTGGAGTATCTGAGAAGGCGGGATTCTAGTTTTTCCAGTTTTACAAGTCAGCCATAATGAAGAGCCAATATTGATAGGTCTTATTTCCCTGTTTATCTTGTGGACCCACTGCCTAGAGGGGCAGTGTGTTGGAGTCATGTCCAGGATCTTTGCTGAGAGCATACCTGTCAGTGTAGGACGGCCTGGCCACTGCCTCAGCTTCTCCCCGGGGAACAGGGACTACCTCCCATTGAGGATTCAGGAGAGGAAGTGAATGATAAAGTTGAGGTGAGAGAAGGAGTTCTTTTACCATGACCCATTGAATAATGGGTGAAGGGAGGGGGCAGACTTATTTGGTTCCCCTTTCTTCTTCAGAGTAAAAACCTGTGACTATTTTCTTTGCTGAGGCAAGACTAGAGCCTTAAGACAGGGTGGGGTGTAATAGACATTATTTTCTGACACAGAGATGTAGGAAAATTAGTTGGAGTTAACTGGACTTCCTTAGATGACATTCTTGGTTTGTTTGTTTTTTTTCTATAATAAACAAATCAAAGGTACCCATTGGGAGACAGTTATTGTGAAAGTGGACATTTTAGTTCACATAGGTTTCTCAGGTACCCTTACTTTACATTGTCCAATCATTCACAGTGTCAAGGAACAGGCTCGGTGGGCTCAGGTCACTAGAGACTTGGTCCATGCCTTAAGGTGTGCAAACCACCAAAGACTAGGGAAAACACAATTAAACACACATACACGATAGCAAGCAAGACAGGTGACCATGCACAGATCTGAAAATGAGACAACAGACTAAAAGTTTGTGGTCACCACTCACTCAGTCTCTATGGAGGAACTAGTGGAATACAATGTCCCTAAAGAGTATGCTGATCCTCCAGTGGTGTCTCACCTTTCCAAAGCCTGCTATCTGCCAATGCATCACCTTAGATATTAAGCAGGCTTCACAGAAGAAGCTCTAAACAGAAAAAGAAATGGCAGCTTGTCCAGGAAAAAACAGAAAGTTATCTCATAGCTGGTGCAAAAAGACTCAATGGAGGGTGGTTTGTTTTATATTTTGGGGATCCTGGATGAGCCCCCAAATGTGGTTTCCAGAGTCCAGACACCCTGTGAGCACCAAGCAACCAAATCCAATGTAAAAGTAAAGCATTTTCTAAAATTGCAAGTTCAAACTCAGGTCTCCTGTGTGCTAATGCAGAGGTGGGTGTAGCAGGAGACAACTAAAATCAAAGTGGGACTGGCTATTAAATGGGGGTTAACAACGAGGAATCTGGGGGTCTGCAAGTTTCAGGGTAACAAACTCAGGATTTGTACACCTCTGGACTGGGGGTTCCTGTTGTAACTTAATTGGTTAACTACAATGGCTGGAAAATTGATGAATCTGGTGGCAGTTACTGTGGTTACTCCATTCCATCATTCATTATCAGTAAAGCACATTCAGAGCTTGTTTGTCTAGTCTCTGATTTTTTCTTTACCACATGGGGAATATCTTGTGTTTTCTTTTCATTACATAAGGCTAGGGGAGGCAAGGTTAGGGGCACAGCACATTCTGATGAGTCAAGGGCCTGCATCTTTCAGGGTGTTTTCTGCAGTCCATCATGCTGCTGAATTGTTAAATTGATGGCTTGATTGAAGGCCTAGGCCCTTCACACTAACTTTGTTATACCATGGAAATAATTGAGAATTTCTAGATTGTAATTGTTAATCTTGGAATCAAATGAGATTCAAGACTTGTTATAGAGGTTAACTGAAAATCAAGTACTTAGGGTAACCAAGCAAAATGTCTCAGAGATTATAACAGGAAAATAGAAAATTAGGAATTCTCTATCAGTCAGCCACATCATTTAGAGGAGGGCCTAGGCTCTTTTTTCTAGTATCTGAGCTGCAATAGTATCCATCCATAGGTAATGGGATCCCGAAGTCAGTTTGTGCAATTGGAATAAATACTGTGTCCACTGTTATAGGTCCTATAGAGTGCTCAGGCCTCCTAGCTAGCACGCATATTCAGAGGGCTTGATTAGTACCAATGCTGGTTCCCCAGATTTACAGCAGGGGTGTCTATGCTCTCAATAGGACATGTCAACAATTTCTGTGGGTTTCTTCAGCAGAGTTATGGCTTCTTTGCTCATAACTCCACCCTCTTTACATCTGGATTCTGGGAGTATGGATCAGTGCTTTACTGTGTAAATCTGCTTCTGCTTCCATCAGCTACTGGATGAAAGCTCTAGGATGGCAATTAAGGTAGTCATCAATCTCAATGACTGCTTAGATTCTTAGTTGGGGTCCTCCTTGTATATCTCTGAACATTTCACTGGTGCCAGATTTCTCTATAAACCTACACAAGATCCCTCTATCTCTTTTCTTGCTCTCCTCTATTCCTCGGCTGTCTCACTCTTCCTGATCTCTCTGGTTCTCCTCTCACCTATTCTCTATTTCTCTTTTTTGCTCCCTCTCCCCCAATGCTGCCAATTTGCTCAGGGGTTCTTGCCACTTTCCCCTTTTTGGGGGGACCATGTGTTTCACTCTTATGGTCCTCCTTGTTTCCTAGTTTCTCCCGTGGTGTGGACTGTAAGCTAGTAGTCTTTGCTCTATGTCTAATATCCATATAAGAATGAAGACATACCATGCCTGCCTTTCTGTGATTGGGTTACCTCACTCAGCCTCTTTTCTTTCAGTTCCATCAATTTGCCTGTGAATTTCAATATTTCATTTTTTCCCAGTAATACTCTATTGTGTAAATATACCACAATTTCTCCATCCATTCTTTATTAGATTGCCATCTCAATTTTTTCCAGGTTCTATCTATTAGAAATAATGATGCTATGAATATAGTTAACATATGTCATTCGTGTATGGATGTGCATTGCTTGGGTATATGTCCAAGAGAGGAATTGCTACATCTTAACGTAGAATGATTCCCATTTTCCTGAGACACGACCATACTGATTTCCAAAGTGGCTTCACAAGTTTGCACTCCCACCAGCAATGGAGGGTTGTTTCTCTTTCTCCATATCCTCTCCAGCACAGACTGTCTTTGGTGTTTTTTTTTAAGCCATTTTGTCAGGTGTAAGAAGGTATCTCAGAGTTGTTTTGAGCTGCATTTCTCTGATGGCTAAGGATTTTGAGCAGTTTCCTAAATGTCTTTCAGCCATTTTAGAACCCTCTATTGAGAATTTTCTATTTAGTTCTGTACCTCACTTTTTAATTGGATTGTTTGGTGTTTTGGTGATTAGCTTCTTGAGTTCACTCTATATTTTAGAAATCAGGCCTCTGTCAGTTGTGGGGTGGGTGAATATCTTTTCCCATTCTGTGGGCTGACATTTTGTCTTGTTAATTGTATCATTTGAGTTACAGAAGCTTCTCAGTCTCAGGAGGTCCCATTTATTAATTGTCAATCTCATAGCTGTGTCTGTGCTGCTGGTGTTATGTTCAGGAAGCAGTCTCCTTTACCAATTTATTCAAGGGAACCTCCCACTTTCTCTTCCAAAAGGCTCATTTTGGCTGGATTTATATTGAAGTCTTTGATCCATTTGGAGTTAATTTTTGTTCATGGTGATAGATATGAATCTCTTTGCCATCTTCTACATATTAGCATCCAGTTATGACAGTATCATTTGCTGAAGATGCTTTCTTTTTTCCACTGTATAACTTTTAGCTTCTTTGTCAAAAATCATGTGTTCATAGGTGTGCGGGCCCATATCAGCGTTTTTAATTTGATGCTATTGGTCTACCTGTCTATTTTTGTGCCAATACCAAGCTGTTTTCAGGACTTTAGCTCTATAATAAATCTTGAAGTCAGGAATGGTGATGCCCATGGAAGTTTTTTATTATAGTGATATTTTAGCTACTCCATGTTTTTTGAGAGCATGAGTCCTCTTTAATTTCTTTTTTTAAAGACTCAAAGTTCTTGCTATGCTGGTATTTCAGTTGCTTGGTTAGCATTACCCAAAGGTATTTTATGTTTTTTTTTTTTTTTTGGCTATTGTAAAGGGTGATATTTCTTTGATTTCTTTCTCAGCCCATGTAATCTCTAGTATAGTAGGGCTACTGATTGTTTTTTTTTTTTTTAATTAATGTTGTATCTTGACACTTTGCTGAAGGTGTTTATCAGATGTAGGATTTCCTGGTAGAGTTTTTTGGTTCACTTATGTAAACTATAATATCATCTGCAAACAGTGCAAGTTTGACTTCTTCCTTTCCAATTTTTATCCCCTTTTTCTCCCACTGTTGTCTTAGCTGTGGTTTTAACTTTGAGTACAATATTGATTTTATGTGGAAAGAATGGAAAGCCTTGTCTTCTTTGTAATTTTTAGAGGAACCATATTGAGTTTCTATCAATTTCATTTGATGTTGGCTGTTGGTTTACTGTATACTGCCTTTATTACGTTTAGGTATATTCTTCCCAACCCTGATCTTTCCAAGAAGTTTACCATGAATGGGCATTGGATTTTGTCAAAGGCTAGTGAGATGATCATTAAGTTTTTCTTTTTCCGATTGTTTATATGGTGAATTACATTGATGGATCTTCATATGTTGAACCATCCCTGCATCCCTGGGCTGAAGCTTACTTGCTCATAGTGGATGAGTTTTCTGATGTGTTCTTGGATTTGATTTACCAGTATTTTCTTGAGTATTTTTGCATCAATGTTCATGAGGGATATTGGTTTGTAGTTCTCTTTCTTAGCTGTGTCTCTGTATGGATCGTATGCCAACGTAGTTGTAGCCTCATAAAAAGAGTTTTGAAATGTCCCTTCTGTGTCTATTGCGTGCAACAGTTTGAGGAGTAATGGTATCAGCTTTGCTTTGAATTTCTGGTAGAATTCTGCACTGAAACCCTCTGGCATTGGGCTTTTTTTGGTTGAGAGAGTTTTGATGACTGCTTATATTTCATTGGCAGTCATAGGTCTATTTAAATTACTTATAGGTCCTTGATTTAATTTTGGTAAGTACTATGTATTCGGAAATTATCCATTTCCTTAAATTTTCAAATTTTGTGGAGTATAGATTTTTTAAAGTATAAGCTGATGATTCTCTTATTTTTTTCATATCCATTATGTCCCCCTTTTCATTCTCTCTCTCTCTCTCTCCTATTTTCTTAGTTCGTCTGTTTTGCTGATTTTTGTCATAGAACCAACTCTTTGTTTCTTTGATTCTTTGCATTATTTTCTTTGTTTCTACTTTATTTGTTTCACCCCTCAGTTTGATTATTTTCTAACATTTTCGCTACCTGGGGGAGTTTGCTTCTTTTTATTCTAGAGCCTTCAGTTGTCCTGCTACTTCTCTATTGCTGCTATTCTCCAGTTTCTTCATGTGGGCACTTAGTGTTATGAAATTGCCTGGTAGTGCTATTTTCAAAGTGTCCCATCAGTTTGAATATGTTGTGTCTTCATTCCCATTGAATTCTGGAAAGCCTTTAATCTCTTTTTTTTTTCTTTCTTCCTTGATGCAGGAATGTTGCAATTGCACATTGTTCAATTTCCATATGCGATGGGGGAGGTTGTTCTGTGCATATGTTTGTCTTATTGGTTGATAAATAAAGCACTGTTGGCCAATAGGGAAGCAAGTTAGGTGGGACTAGGAGAGAAGGAGGATTCTGGCAAATTTGGGAAAGGGAGAGATTTGCCAAGTGATCCCAGGAAGAGAGGCTGCATAAAGCTGTCGTCCTTAGTATGATAAGTCCATATAAGAATATATAGATTAGTAGATGTGGTTGATAAATAAGACTGGGCTAGGAAATAAGGAATTCTAGTCATTGGACAGCAGCATTGTAACAAATATAAGACTCTGTGTGTTATTTTGGGGGCCCTATGGCATGGCAGAACTCAGGCAGCTGGCAGAAGAGTTATTGTACACATGAGTTTGTAGGGTTTCTGCAATTTGTGTTGTTGTTCAATCTTACTTTAATACATGATGACCCAATAGGAGATGATACAGGGGGTTATTCCAATATTTTTTATATTGTTTGAGGTTTGCTCTGTGACAGAGCATGTGGTTGATTTTAGAGTTTGTTCCATGTGGCACTGAGAAGAAGGTATATTCTTTAGTGTTTGGATGGAATGTTATACAGATGTATATTAATCTCAATTGGGTCATAACTTATGCTACTTCCTTTGTTTCTTTGTTAAGTTTCTGTCTGGTGGTCCGGTCTAGTATTGAGAGTGGGGTGTTGAAATATTACCCTCTAGTGTGTGAGATTTTATGTATGATTTGAGGATTAGTAATGTTTCTTTTATGAATGTGGGTGCCTTCATATTTGGGGTATAGATGTTCAGAAATGAGACTTCATCTGGATGAACTTTTCCTCTGATGAATATGAAATGCCCTTCTCATTTCTTTTGATTGATTTTATTTGGAGGGTAAATTGGTAGATATTAGGATTGTTTCTTGGGTCCATTTTATTTGAAAAATTTTCCCAACCCTTTACTCTGAGGTTCTGTGTTTCTTATATGCAGCAGAAGGATGGATTTTTGTCTTTGTATATATTCTGTTAGCCTGTTTTCATAGGCAAGTAAAGACCATTGACATTGAGTGATATTAATAACCATTGATTGTTAATTCTTGTTTGATTTGGATTTGTTGCTTTGGTTGTATTGTGTGTGGATTTCCTCCCTTTATTATTTTGGTGTTTGGTAATGTGCCTATGTTTTTATGAGTGTAGTTATATTCCCTGGTTTTGAGTTTTCCTAACAGTACTTTTTCTAGGGCTGGATTTGTGAATATGTATTGTTTAACTATGGTTTTATCATAGAATATTTTGTTTTCTCCATTTTCAGTGGTTGATAGCTTAGCTTGGTATACTAATTTGGATTGGCATCCATGCCCATTAACATTTGTAGAACATCTATAAAGAATCTTCTGGTTTTCAGAATTTCCATTGAGAAGTTGCGTACAATTCTGATAGGACTGCATTTATATATTACCTGGTCTTTTTTTCCTTTGCTGCTTTTAATATTTATTCTTCATTCCATAAGTTTGATGTTTAGATTAGTATTCGGTGAGGGGAAATCTTTTGTGGTCCAGTCTATTTGGTGTTCTTTAAGCTTCTTGTGTTTTCATAGGTTTTCTTCTATGATTTTGCTGACTATGTTTTGTGTATTCTTGAGCTGTATTTCTTCACCTTCTTCTATACCTATTTCTCTTAGGTTTGGCTTTTTCACAGTGTTCTATATTTCCTGCATATTTGTGTTAGGCATTTGTTGGACTTGAGATTTTCTTTTGTTGATGACCGTATTTCATCTAGTGAGTCTTCAACACCTTAGATTCTCTCTTCTATCTCTTGTATTCTATTGGTTATAATTACATCTTTAATTCCTGTTTGTTTACCCAGCTTTTCTATATCCAGAAACCCCTCATCCTGTGTTTTCTTTGTTATTTCTTTTTTACCTTTCAAGCCTTGACCTGTTAAAATTGTTTCCTTCACTTGTTTAGTTGTTTATTCTATGCTTTCTGCATTCTTTTAGAGACTTATTACTAGAATTTTTTGGTTTACCTTTTCCTCCATTTCTTTAAAATATTTTCTCATGTTCTCTTTGAGGGTTTCTATCATCTTCATCAATTTGTTTATACATCCTTCACTTCTGCTTCATCTATGTTGGGATGTTCCATTCTTGCTGGTGTACACTCCTTAGATTCTGCTGGTGTCATATTGGCCCTTCTGTTCTTGAGTGTGTTCTTATACTCTCATATTCCCATCCATTCTTCAAATGGGTGCAGGTGGGGGTATTTTCCTCTTCTCTCATCTCACTTTGGCGTAAGTGGGCCAAGACTTCAAAGTCAGCAACTCTCTGTTGTCCATCCTCTTCTGGTGTTCTCCTCACACAAGTGGAGGGCATAGCGAGATCAAGGTTCAAGCATATGACAGAGGACAGAGGGGCAACCAAGAATGAAATGTGGCCTGACTCCAGTATGTCCATCCTGCCACATTGGGTCCACTAGAGTTGGTGTAGATCCAGGAAGTTCCAAGTGAGTAATGGCAGGAGTTGGGCCCTGAGAGAGCCCAAACTCATCTCCCTGTGTGTAAATTTTATCTGCCTTGCTGACGATGAGAAACATCTCACTATATTTTGCAAAATGAATTACTGTTGCAAGTGTATGCCTCTACCCCCAAGATCTAGGGAGAGAGATAAAGTGGGAAATTACCAATATGGAGCCAAGTAGAAATATAAGGGTATTTAATAGGGAAAAGCCTTACTTACAGAGCAACGTAGCCAGCCAGCATGGCAGCAGTCTGAACGCAAGCCAAAAGGGGTGAAACCTGAAATAAAAACTCAGCCAACTGAAACTCTTCCTCTACATCACCCTGACCATGGCCTTGCAGGGGTGGTCTGGCAGACCTGTAGCCAGGCCCTAAGCAGGCTTGGCATGACTACAGGTTCCCGTACAGAGAGAAGAAGAAGAAGAAGAAGAAGAAGAAGAAGAAGAAGAAGAAGAAGAAGAAGAAGAAGAAGAAGAAGGAAAGAAAGAAAGAAAAATGAAAGAAAGGAAAAAAGAAAGAAAGAAAGAAAGAAAGAAAGAAAGAAAGAAAGAAAGAAAGAAAGGAACATGCAGAGAAGCAACTGTGTGTCAATTCTTTCCTTCAGACTCTCTTATGTATTTTTTCACAAGCTATAGAGCCATAACTGGACCCTGTGAGGGTTCCAAAAAGGGGGCTGGAACCCCTCAAAACCTAATATCTTTGGGTCCAAAAGAAACAGGGGACAAATGGTTAAGTCTGGTGCCTATTAGTATGCCAAAGTTTATACTGGCTTCCAGGCTCACTCATCATCCAAAGTTCTTGTTACAGAGTTGATCCTGGCTTCCCTCAGCTTTTTTCCTATACCCCTCCCCAAACATGCCAGGCTCATGGGGTACCCTTCACTGCATGCTTTCTTTTTCTATCTTTCTCTTGAATCTTTCAGCCACCTCTCTTTTGATCCTCTCTCTTTTCTTCTTCTCTTGCTTTGATACTGTTTCCTCAGAACATCAGATTCTATCTGTTGGCCACGTTTCATCTACTGTTTTCTCTCTCTTCTGTCACTGGCTGCACTCTCTCACAATACCTACAACATAAACCTTCTTTTCAGCCCTAAAATAAAAAGAAATAAAAATCACAATCTACAATTGTCTTACTGTTGTGAAATATGATAATTCTCCAATATTTTCAACAACTGTATTATTAGTGATTTTTGCTAATAATTCATTGGTAGTACAAATCATAAATGAGTATATAATACATTGAATGTCTATTCAATCTCGAAATTCTTTTTCTGGTTCTAAAATATGCTTAGATGAACTATATATTAACATGAAATAAATAAAGCAATCTTTTATAAATAATATTTTTATACTTCATCCCTCAAAATTTATTCAAAAATGTGATCAATATTCCATGTCAGTCATAGCAATCATTGAAAGTTTCTTACCTTTCTGTTCCAGGTGATTAATAAATACTAGTATGAGTGTTGCACCCATGAGCATGTAAGTAGAGAACAAAATAAGACTTTGAGTCATTTTTTTTTTCATTTCTCCTGGCCTTAATGAAAGCAAAGGGCTTCTCACACTGAATCAGAACCTCTCTATTTTGACTAAACTGGCTGGTCATGCTGCTCCTGAGATCCAGTTGTCTTGGTTCCCAAAATTTGGGGTATTAGGCATATTTGGCCATGTGTAGCCTTTTACATGGCCACTGGGGATTTAGACTCAGGTATTCAAGTTTGCAGAACAAGAGTTCTTATCCACTGAATCATTTCCCTGGCCTTTCATATTTCAATTATATTAGATATAGTTGGGTGATTGGCATTTTCATAAAATACAATTTAAAATATCGCCACTAAAAGATATTCTCAATGGAGAACTTTAATAATATATTTCATTAATGGAACAGTCATCAATACAAAGGAGTAACAAATACAGCTCAGTCATCAGTAGCTTTGTTCTTAATGATTGATTTCACAGTAAATGGCAAAGATATCTTATTAAAATTGAGCATGGAGTTTAGGTAGAGGAATTTGGATGCTAGGGTGTCACTTTAGAGTGATTCAGAAGAATCAGACACTTTATTCATTATTGGCTTCTTTTTGCAAGGTGTAAATAATTTATTTCCCTAACATGTACCTACTTCCATAGTTTGCTTCACTACTTGCACAAAGTATAACTGACATCTGAAACTGCTATTTGTTGCTTGTTTGTTATCTTTAATTGATGTTATTGGAAAATGTTTCCAAAGAAATATATTTGATCATATTTTTCTTCTCTCCCCCAATTCCCCCAGATATTTCTAAAACTCCTATGTTTCCAACTTTATTTTCTTTATCTTTTTCTCAAAAGGGAAATAAAAAACAACCCAAAAAACAACAACAACAAAGCAACAGTAATAGAAATAGGAAAATCAACTACAATTGTTGAACATCAAAACAGAGGAATGAACTAAACAATGAAGTGTCCAACTAATCCTGTTGGACATGCCCTGGAGTGTGGTTAACATATGCAGTGAGAATGTGCCAGAGAAAACATCTTTTCCCTTTTTATATAAGTTATCAACTGTAATTACCTTCTTAGATAGGGGTAGGACTTTGTGTCTAGTCCTGCTTCTGGATTGCTGGGGGTTTTTTGTTGTTGTTTGTTTATTTTTTTGTTTGTTTGAACTAGTATAAATTTAGTTTACCCTTAAAAGATTTATCGTAACATACCCTGTCACAGTGTCTGTCGGTTAATATGTCTATCTCTTCAGCTATGTCTGAAAAAGTGTGTTTTGTAATCATTCATCACCATGGCTATTACAATCTTTCAGCATCCTCTTCTACACAGACTCATACAATTTGCCGGCAGCGGTTTAATGAAGACAACTTATTCAGAACTTAGTGCTTTCTTATCTGTCACTCTTTGCATATTATCTAGCTATGGATCTATTAATCAATCACTATCTTTGGTATGAAGAAGATTCTCTGATGGAGACTGATTGACGCTGTCCTCTATAGGTCTACAATATGTTGTTCCAATTAAAACATCAATCAATTTATATCGATTTTGTAAAGTGTATAATCTTTAGAAAAATGCAAGTTACCCTTTTACACTATAAGTCAAATAGACCAAATAAACATTTACAAGGAACAAAATACTAACTCTCTCAATCTGTCTTTCTCTCTCTCTCTCTCTCTCTCTATATATATATATATATTATATATATATATATATATATATATAAATTTCCACCAAGACACATGGAATGGCTCTACAATATTTGATCTTAAAATGAATAACTGCTCATTAAATAAATTGATAGTCTCTATAATTTTACTTAAATTATATAAAGGGAGATTCTAAATTTGAATCATCTAAATGAAGTTTATAAAGTTGAGGAAGACCAAGGTGAAAATTAAACCTTTCTCAGTGCAACAGAAATTAAAAGCAGCAACCAAAATCCTTGCAGAAATTTAGGGGAATTTTACAGCCAATGAAAAATTATATAAAAAGAAAAAATTAGACAAATAAATAAATACTTATGAAATATTATTTCAAGACTGTGAAACATTATTTCAAAACATAGGAAATTACAAACTAGATATATTTCAATAAAAATGAAAATATTTTTGTGTGAGGATTTTTTATTTTTTGTATTATTCAAAAATAGAAATTTTTCTCACATAATATATCCTGATTATGGTTTCCTGTTTCTCTATTTCTACCAATTCCTCACATCTCCTCCTATCAAGATCCAATTTTTATCCCTCTCAATCAAAAACAAACAGACTTATAAGTTATAGTATTAAAATAAAATGCAGTATGGTAGAACAAAAACAAATATACCTGAAAAGGACAAAACAAACAAGCAGAAAGAAAATAGCTGAAGAAAAGGCACAAGAAACAGAAAGAGATGAATAACCTCACTCATTTGCACATACAGACATCCCATAATGTATGTGCAAAGGACCTATAGGGGTGTGTGTGTGTGTGTGTGTGTGTGTGTGTGTGTGTGTGTTTGTATGTGTGTGTGTATTATATAATAAAATATAAGACTAACTTTAAAATGTCCTAACATGACATGACATTATGAGACAAGGGACCTCCAAAGATATTGCTGAGTTCATTATTTGTTGGCCATCTGCTGCTTGGCATTTGCCTACCATTAAGTGTTATTTCCCTTTTAAGTGTTTCCGTGGAGATAAGTATTTTTTTTATTTGAAAGTGGTTACTACTTCCCACCACAACTGCCCATAGATATCTATTCTATTTGCTTTTACTATGAGAACATAAGTGTCTCCCCTATTACTTTAGTCTATACCAAACCTCTGGGGTTCTATGGACTGTTGCTTAGTTTTCATTGACTTAAGAGCTAATATACACATATATGTTTATGCACAGAATGTTTGTCCTTCTGAGTCTGGGATGCTTCATTCTGAATAATTTATTCTAGTTCCATCCATTTACCTGTACTACATGATTTCACATTTTGATGGTTGAATACTTCTTCACTGAATAAATGTATTATATTTAATTTATTGGTTGTTCTCTTGAGGGAAACAAGATTTTTTCCAGTGTCTGCTCTTTGTGAATGGAACTACATGCAACATTGTTTAACAAGTGTCTTTTTGATATAAAACAGCATTTTTGAATATATTTCCAAGAGTGTTATTGCTGAATATTGATTAGCTTATTTCTGAGGACCTGTCACTCTGATTTCCATAGTGACTGCACAAGGTTGCATTCCCATCAGCAGTAGATAAGTATTTTTCTTATTCCACATCTTCACCAGCAAGAGTTGTCAAATTTATTGTAACTCTTAGACATTTTCACATATATGAAATAAAATATCAAAGTAGTTTTGATTTGTATTTTCTTTACTGCTGAAGGACATTATCATTTATTACAGTAAGTAGCAACTAATATTCAATTTGTCAACCCACCAGAAATAACTTCTTGTGGAAAAATCACATTTTGCATGGTCTGTGAGAAATACAAAAGCTAGAGTATCTTTTGTTTCCATCTGTAAATCTATATTTGCTAAATTGCATTCTTTCCCTGTTGGCTCTGGTGAATTCCCCATAGCCTCTATATAATGGGCATTTATCTCTTGAATACAATCCCAATCTACTGGACATTTTTATTTGTGGATTGTTAAGAAGGTGACTCCACCTTAGCTGTGTTGTCTAATTGATACTAAGAATGTTAGCCTTTACAGAGTTTTATGAATAAAATAAATACAAAATGATGCTATCCAAGTCAGGTGTTAACAGTTTCTCTTAAGAGTTGTCTTGTAGCATAGCTTAATAAGACTACCAACTGATATAAAATTTCAAAGTAGCTTCAGTTAATACCAGATGATTTACTAATTGGCTTAAAGTAAAACTAG
Source organism: Cricetulus griseus (assembly GCF_003668045.3). Taxonomy (NCBI): domain Eukaryota; kingdom Metazoa; phylum Chordata; class Mammalia; order Rodentia; family Cricetidae; genus Cricetulus; species Cricetulus griseus. The sequence continues at coordinate 239,071,310 of NC_048595.1, read as the reverse complement.
TAACACAAAAATACAATCTTATTTACAAGGAAATGAAACCAGAATTTGTATTTGTTGATCCAAGGTAAATAGTACAATGCTATGTAATTGTGGTTCCAGATAACAGTGATTAATATTCTGAAAAAATTCTTGTCTCAGAAATTACTGGTCTTTGTTTGCACACCAAGGGAAAACTTTCACTATATGGCCAGAACTACAAAATACTAACTAACTGAATGTCCCTGAGAAAGTTTCCCATATTTGGTAAAGGATTACATGGAAGACAGAAAAATATATTTCAGGAGGTCTCATTTATTAACACATTATTAGAGACACAGAACTACAAAATCAGAGTAACCAAAAGGAAAAGTTGATAAATAGCAAAACAGAATATTTTGCTGGGTGGTGGCACATGCCTTTAATCTAAGCATCGGGAAGACAAAATCAGGTGGATCTCTGGGAATTTGAGTCTAGCTGGCTCTACAAAACTGAGGTCCAGGCCAGTTTCTATATAAGAATAATCTCTCAGCAACTGGATTCCTGGAGTGTGGCTTATTGCTAGGCTATGGATCTCTGTTTCTGCTTCTGTTTCCATCAGCTATTGGATGAAGCTTCTAGGATGGCACTTAAAGTAGACATCATTCTCATTATAGCAGAAGGGATTTTAAAGTAGCCTCTCTACTAATGCATGTTCCTAGTTGGAATCATCCTTGTGGATCTCTGTACAATTCCATAGTGCCAGATTTCTCTTTTAACCTATAGTGGCTCTTTCTATTGATGTGTCTCTTTACTTGTTCTCCTCTTTTCCTCTCCAAGTCAATCTTCCTGAACCCACATGTTCTTCCCCACCCTCCTGTAATCTCTTCCACTGTTTCCTACCTTCCTCCACTCTCCCACCATGCTCTGGCTATTTCAGGGATTATTGTACTTTCCCCTCACTGGAAAACCATGAATGTCTCTCTTATAGTCCTCCTTGTTTTCCAGCTTTGCTGGAAATTGGTATTGTAAGCTGGTTATCCTTTTCTCCATGTCTAACATCTATACATAAGTGAGTACATACCATGTTTGTCTTTCTGTGACAGGGTTATATCATGTAGGATGGCTTCTTCTAGTTCCATCCAATTTCATGTGAATTTCAAGAATCCATTGCCTTTTTCTGCTAAATAGTACTCCATTATGTAAATGTACCACATTTTCTGTATCCATTTTAAAGTTGAGGGGTATCTAGGTTGCTTCCAGGTTCTGGCTATTACAAATAATGCTGCTATGAACATAGTTGAACCGTAGTCCTTGGGTATATGTCTAAGAGTGGAAATGGTGGATCTCAAGGTAGACTGGTTCCCATTTTCTGGAAAAACTGCCATACCCATTTCCAAAGTGGCTGTACAAATTTGTACTCTGTGACCAACAAAGGGTCCAAGACCACACTGGGAAAATCCACAGAAACTGCTGACCTGAGCAAGTGGGAACTTATGGACCCCAGTCTCATAGCTGGGGAAACAACATAGAACCAAATCAGGCCCTATTAACTTGGCTGTCACAAGGAGCAATGGACAGTCTATTGGGCCCCTGACAGTGGAACTACGATGTATCCCTAGTGCACAACTGGACTTAGGGAGCCCATTTCCCATGGAGGGATACTCTCTTAGCCTAGCTACACATGAAATGGCCTAAGCTCTGTCCCAAATGACTTGAGAAATTTTTATGAACACTTAAGGAAGACTTCACCCTCCCTGAGGAATGGACTGGGCAAGGGATAGGGGTGTCAGTAGAAGGAGTGGGAAAATGGAAGGGAGAGGGAACTGGGATTGATATTTAGAATGAGATTGCTTCTAATTTAAATAGAATTTATAAAAAAGAATAATCTCCCAGAAGATTAAATAGACAAACCTCAAAACATAAAGTAAAAAATGATATTTGTTAATAAGAATTTGAGAAGTGATTAATATCAAGAATATATACAGAATTTGTGACTTACTCTCAAAATTATCATGAGTGAATCTTTGGAATGAAAATTTCAAAAAAGTGTGAGTACTCAATAAAACCTTGAAAAATGCTCAATATATTTTACACTTAGGATAACATATCACATGTACAATTACATACCATTTTTTGTTTTGTTTGGTTTTTCACTTGTTTAATTTTTACAAAATTATAATTTCACATGTCAATCCCTTCTCCCTCTCCACCCGTCCCCACCAGCAGCCTCACCCTCAGGGCTCTGCTCAGCATGGAGAGTTGGGACCTTCATGGGGGCTCCCCAAATTCCACAAAAACATCCTGTGCAGGGCCTATGCCCTCCCACATGTGTACAGTCCAAGAGAGCATCCCTTCACATGGGATGGGCTCTCAAAGTCTCTTCTTACACCAGGAATAAATACTGATCCAATACCGGAGGCCCCATAGGGTGCAGAGGCCTCCTTGTTGACGTCCACTTTCAGGCCCTGATGGCCTCCCAGACAGCAGACTGAGGGCCATATGCTTGCCCTTGTTCAGATCAGTGGTTTCCGTGGGATTCACCAGCCTGGTCCCAACTACTTAATCTTCATTTCTGCCTCTCTGCACCTGGGTTCCAGAGTTCAGTTCAGTGTATAGCTAGGAGTGTCTGCCTCTGCTTACATCAGCCACTGGATGAGGGCTCTAGTATGGCATATAAAGTAGTAATCAGTCTCATTATAAGGGAAGGTATTTAGGGTAGCCTTTCTGCCATTGCCTACATTGTCAGTTGGTGTCATCCTTGTAGATCTCTGGAAATCTCCCTACTGCCAGGTCTCTCCTCAGACCTATAATGGCTCCCTCTGATACTCTCATACTGCTCTCCTCTATTCTTCCCCCAACTCACCCATGCTTTCTGCTCCTCCATATCCTCCTCTCCTCTCCCCCTTTACTCCTCACAATCTACCAGCTCCCTCTTCCCAACCCTCATGCTCCAAATTAGCTTAGGAGATCCTGGCCCTTCCCATTTTCCAGGGAACATGCATTTTTCTCTTAGAGTCCTTCTTGTTTCCTAGTTCCATTGGTGAAGAGCATTGTAAGCTGGTAATACTTTGTTTTATGTCTAAAATTCATATATGAGTGAGTACATTGCATATTTGTGTTTTTCTGACTGGGTTACCTTACTCAGGATGTTTTTTTTTTTTTCACGTTCAATTCATTTACCTGCAAACTTCAGATCCAGTTGCATTTTTTTTGCTGAGTAGCACTCCATTGTGTAAATGTAACACATTTTTCTATCCATTCTTCAGTTGAGGGGCATCTAGGTTGCTTCCAGTTCTGGCAATTACAAACAATACTGCCATGAACATGGTTGATCATATATTCTTGTTGTATGAAGATTGAATTATTTGGGTATATGTGCAAGAGAAATTGCTGGATTGTGAAGTAGACTGATTCCCATTTTCCTGAGCAAATGCCATACTGATTTCCAGAGTGGTCTTACAATTTTGCACTCCCACCAGCAATGGAGAAGTGTTTCTTTGTCTCCACATCCTCTCCAGCATAGATTGTCATTAGTGTTTTCTATTTTAGCCATTCTGGCTGGTGTAAGATGATATTTCAGAGTTGCATTTTGAGTTGCATTTCTCTGGTGGCTAAGGATTTTGAGCACTTTCTTAAGTGTCTTTCTGCCATTTTAGATTCTTCTGTTGAGAACTCTCTATTTAGTTCTGTGCCCCATTTTTTAATTTCATTGATTAGTGTTTTGGTGGCTAGCATCTTGAGTTCATTGCATATTTGGGAAATCAGCCCTCTGTCATATGTGGTTATTGAAGATCTTTTCCCATTCTGTGGGCTGTCGTTTTGTCTTGCTGACTGTGTCCTTTGCCTTACAGAAGATTCTCAGTTTTAGGAGGTGCCACTTATTAATTGAAGATCTTAATGTCTGTGCTACTGGTGTAATGTTCAGGAAGTGGTCTCCTGGGCCAATTCATTCAAGGATATCTCCCACTTTCTCTTCTAGAAGATTCAGAGTCCCTGGATTTATGTTGAGATGTTTGATCCATCTGCACTTAAGTTTTGTGCATGGTGACATATATGGATCTTTCTTCAGTCCTCTGCATGTCCAAATCCTGTTGTGTCAGTACAATTTGTTGAAGATGCTATATTTTTTCCGTTGTATAGATTTAGCATCATTTTTGAAAATAAGGTGTTCATAGGTGTATGAGACCAATTTGACTCAATTGGTCTCTCTGTCAATTTTTGTGCCAATAACAAGCTATTTTCAGGATTATGGATCTATAATAGAGCTTGGAGTCAGGGATGGTGAAGGGTTGTTTTGGCTATCCTGGGTTTATTGTTTTTCCATATAAAGTAGAGTATTGTTCTTTCAAGGTCTGTGTTTGGATTTTGATGGTGATTGCATTGAATCTATATATAGCTTTTGGCAAGATTGCCAGTTTTACTATGCTGATTCTACCTATCCAAGAGCATGGGAGATATTTCCATTTTCTGATATCCTCTTTAATTTCTTTCTTTAAAGACTCAAACTTCTTCCTGTACAGGTCTTTCACGTTTTTGGTTAGCATTACCCCACGATATTTTATGTTGTTTGTAGATATTTTAAAGGGTGATGTTTCTCTCATTTCTTCCTCATTCTGTTTATCATCTGTATATACTAGGGCTACTGATGTTTTGGAGATAATTTTGTATCCTGCTTCTTTGCTGAATATGTTTATCAGCTGTAGGAGTTCCCTGGTAGAGTTTTTCGGGTGACTTATGTAGACTATCATTTCATCTGTAAATAGTGAAAATTTGACTTCTTCCTTTCCTATTTGTATCCCCTTGAACTCCTTTTGTTGTCTTATTGCTCTAGCAAGGAATTATGTACAATATTGAAGGGATATGTAGAGAGTGCATAGCCTCTTCTTGTTACTGATTTTAGTGGAATAGCTTTCTTTCCATTTAATTTGATGTCCGCTGTTGGTTTGCTATATATTGCTTTTATCATATTTAGATATGTTCCTGTTATAACTGTTCTCTCCAAGTTCTTTATCATAAAGGTATCCTGGATTTTGCCAAAGGCATTTTCAGCATCTAGTGTAATGATCATGTGGTTTTCTTTTTCAGTTTGTTTATATGGTGGATTAGAGTGATAGGTTTTCATATGTTGAACCATTCTTGCATGCCTGGGATGAAGCCTACTTGATCACAGTGGATGATTTTTCTGATGTGTTCTAGGATTTGATCCGCCAATATTTTGTTGAGTATTTTTGCATTGATGTTCATGAAGGATATTGGTCTGTAATTCTCCGTTTTAGTAGTATCTTTTTGTGTCTTGGGTTTCAAAGTAATTGTAGCCTTGTAAAAAGAGTTTGCCAATGTTGCTCCTGCTTCTATTGTGTGAAACAATTTGAGGAGAACTGGTATTAGCTCTTTGTTGAATTTCTGTAGAATTCTGCAATGAAGCCATCTTGCCCTGGTTTTTTTTTTTTTGTTGTTGTTGTTGGAAGGCTTTGGATGACAGCTTCTATTTCATTAGGGGTCATAGGTTTATTTAAACTACTTATCTGTTCTTGGTTTAATTTGGTAAGTGATATCTTTCCAGAAAATTGTCCATTTTCTTTAGATTTTTTACTTTTGTGGAGTACAGGTTTTAAAAGTATGACCTGATGATTCTCTGGATTTCTTCAGTGTCTGTTGTTATATCTCCCCTTTCATTTCTTTTACAAATGTGCAACAGAATGAAAGATTCTGTCTTCATATCCATTCTGTTAGCCTGAGTCTTTTTATAATTTTTAATAGTTCAACTTAGAAACAAGCTTGCTTCTCATGTCAATCCCTTCACCCTCTCCCTTCCCTCCTCCCAACCCTCCTTCCAAGTCCCTACCTGCCCTCCACCTCATCTCCCCTCCACTCCATAGGCAGGGTAAGGCCCTTGATGGGGGCTTCCCAAAGTCCACCATATCATTCTGGGGTGTGCCTAAGGAGTCAGTAAGCATACAATTAAGGGGTCTGGAACACATAAAAGAGAGAAAGTGTGGCAGCCACTGACCCAGAAGTCCATAAGTCAGGAGTGAGAGAGAGAGATCGTTTATCAGTTTCTGAGCTAGAGGACTAGAAGCTGGAGGAGAAAGAATGTGTCAGCAGATGAGAAAAAGTTAGAGAAGCAGTGGCTCCATGAGAGGCTAGAAAGCAGCTTCTAGAAACTATCTTAAGAAGTGCCTCTTGGTGTACCAATAGAAAATGCCCTTAAATAAGAAATGAAATACTTTCTTAAAGAAAGGGAAGAAAAGACAAACAAAATATTGGAAGAGATCAACAAATATCTTGAAAAAAAAAAAGAAAAAGGTCTCAAACTGGTGAACTTAACAATTGAAGGCTTAAAAACTGAAAAAGATGCAAAAAAAAAACATGGAAAATACTATAAAATTGGCCACATTTTTAGTAACAAAGAAAACCTCAACAGATCCAAAAACCAATTAAAATAACTCCTGAATTTTATTGTAACACCATAGCCTAAAGATAGAATTTTAGAATTCAGCAACAACACTTATTGCAGAAAGTCCATAAAGGCAGGAGAATTGAACAATCCTGAACTGAATATTCCATGAAGAAATATAAAACTTAAATACTACCTAAAATTCAATGAAAATGACAGCACAACTTGTCCAATCCTTTAGGACAAAATGAAAGCAGTGCTTAGAGGAAAGTTAATAGCACTAAAAGCTTCTGTGAAGAGGCTAGAGCATTCCCACATTAATGAATTAACAGAACAACAGAAATCTCTAAAACAAAAGGAAGTAACATCACCCAGGATGAGTAGCCTTCAGGAAATAATCAAATTGAAGGTTAAAACAAATGGAATAGAAACAAAGAAAACAACAAAAAGAATCAATGAGACTATTAGTTGGTTCGTCAAGAAAATCAACAGAACAAATATACCCTAACCAGAAGGCAGAGATAGAATATGCAAGTTAACACAATTAGAAATGAAAAGGGGAACATAAAAGAAACTGAGGATATGAAGAGAATCCTTAGGTCATGCTTCAAAAAACTCTACTCCAGAAACATGGAAAATTTAAAGGAAATGGACAATATTCTGGGTAATTAACAAATACCAAAATTATATCAGGAGGAGATAAACAAGTTTAATAGACCTATGGAAACAGAAACAGTCATCAAAGTCTTCCAACCAAAAAGGATAGAGAAAAAACAAACAGGGTCAGATTCTATCAGAACGTCAAATAAGAACTAATACCAATACTCCTCAAATTTTCCATACAATACAAACAGAAAGAACATTGCCAAACTCTTTTTATGATGCTACAGTTATCCTGATATGCAAACCACAGAAAGATACAACTAAGACAGAGGATTACAAAGCAAAGTCCCTCATGAATATTGATGCAAAAATAATGGCAATCAAAATTCAAGGTAAAAAAAAAAATCCACCATGACTGCATCACAAGGATGCAGTGGAGGTTTGACATACAAAAATCCCTCAATATTATCCACCACATGAGCAAACTGAAAGAAAAAAAATGATCCTTTATGTAGATTTTTAAAAAAGCCTTCAATGACATTCAATACCCACTCACGATACAAGTCTTGGAGAGAGCAAGGATACAAAGAACATGCCTAAACATAATAAAGCCAATATGCAGAAGGTCAACAAAAAACATCAATCTAAATGGAGAAAAACTCAAAACAATCCCACTGAAATCAGGAAGACATTAAAGCTGTTAACTCATTTCCATATTTATGCAATAAAGTATTACGAGTTTTAACTAGAACAGTAAGAAAATGGAAGGAGATCAAGGGGATACAAATTGGAAAAGAAGAAAGCAAACTTTCAATATTTGCTAATGATATAGTAAATATAAGTGATGCCAAAAATTCTACCAGTTAACTGCTAAACACCTTCTGAAATGTTGCAGGATCCATGATTAAAAAGAAAAAAAAAATCAGTTGCCCTCCTATTTACCAATGATAAATAAGGTGAGAAAGAAATCAGAGAAACAACACCCTTTATAATAGCCACAAATGACATAAAGTATCTAGGGTTAACTCTAACAACTCAAGTGAAAAGACCTGCAATACAAGAACTTTCAGTCTTTGAAGAAACAAATTAAAAAAGACATCAGAAAATGGAAAGATATTTCATTATCTTGGATAGGTAGGATTCACATAGGAAAAAAAAAAAAGCATTCCAGAGATTTAATGCAATACCCAATAAAAACACCAGAAAAAAATCTGTCACAGACCTCAAAAGGACAGTGCTCAACTTCAAATGGAAAAACAAAAGCCCAGAATATTCAAAACAATCCAGTGTAATAAAGGAAATTCTGGAGGTATTACCATACCTGATTTCAAACTCTACTATAGAGCTACAATAATGGAAAAAGCTTGGCATTGGCACAAAAACCAACAGGTGGACCATGTAATTGAATAGAAAACACTTATATCAATCCACACACCTATGAATACCTAATTTTTGACAAAGAAGCTAAAATTGTAAAATGAAAAAATTAAACATCTTCAATAAATAGTACTGCCACAAGTGGATATTGACATGTAGAAGAATACAAATAGATTGTCATGCATAAAACTAAAGTACAAATGGGGCAATGACCACAACATTAAAACAACCACACTGAACCTCATAGAAAAGAAAGTGGGAAGAAGCCTTGAATAAATTGGCATAGGAGACCACATTCTAAATATAGTGCCAGTATCACAGACACTGAGAGCAAAAATAAATAAATGGGACCTCTTGAAACTGAGAAGATTCTGTCAAGCACAGGACATGGTCAAAAAGACAAAATGTCATCTTTTGTTTTGTTTTTCAAGACAGGGTTTCTCTGTAGTGTTGGAGGCTGTCCTGGAACTAGCTCTTGTAGACCCGGCTGGTCTCGAACTCACAGAGGTCCGCCTGTCTCTGCCTCCCGAGTGCTGGGATTTAAGGCATGCACCACCACCACCCAGAGACAAAATATCATCTTGGTGAATGGGAAAACAGCTTTACCAATGTCATATCTGACAGAGGATTGATCCCCCAAATACACAAAGAATGCATGAAACTAGACATCGATGACCAAATGATGTCTAGTTTTCATTCATCAACAAATAATTGTTGAATTCATCAACAAAGAATCATTGACCAATAATCCAATGAAATTTGTGTTCAGATATAAAAAGAGAACTCTCTAGAGAGGAATCTCCTATGACCAAAAGACACTTATGGAAATGCTCTATATTCTCAGTCATCAGAGAAAGGCAAATGAAATATTTTTGAAATATCATATTATACCTGTCAGAATGGCCAAGATCAAAACACTGATTACAGCTTATGCTGGAAAAAATGTGAAGAAATGTGAACACTCCTCTTGCTAGTGGGAGTGCATACTTGTAAGGCTGCTTTGGAAATCAGTATGGCAATTTCTCAGAAAATTTGGAATCAATCTGTTCAACACCCAGCAATATCACTGTTGGGCATACACCCAAAAGATGCACACTAACACCACAAGGACATTTTCTCAACTATGTTCATAGCAAGATTATTCATAATAACAAAACACCTGAAATCAATGTATATGCCCCTCTCCAAAGAATGGATAAGGATAAAAGTGGGACATTCACACAATGGAGTACTACTGAGCAGTAATAACAATTACCTCTTGAAATCTAAAGGTAAATGGATAGAATTAGACTAAGCCATCCTGAGAGAGGTGACCCAAACTGAGAAAGATCAATATATTATCTTTTCACTAATATGTGGAAATGGACATGATGCAAAAACAACTAGCCTACAGACCACAAGCCCAGAGAACCTATCAGACCCTGAGAGAGTTATACTTAGATCCTCCTAGGAAGGAGGAATAGTCAAGACATTCTCAGTAAAATTTTGTGTGTGGGAAGTGCAGGGGTGATGGGGAATGTTCTTCTGTGTATACGTTAGTCTTATTTGTTGATGAATGAAATACTTATGGGCTATGCAGGATGATAGGTAGGACTAGGAAACAAGGGGGATTCTGGGAAGTGTAGGCAAAGAAGAGTCATCATGTAATCCCAGGAAGTGACATATCTGGGCAGAAACTGCCACTAACTAACCAGAGAAGTCTGGAGATCTGGGTAGAATCGGGATATAAGCAGGAACAAACAGGAAATCACTCTCTTCACTTTTCTGTGGAAATGCTGAGAAGTTGACATGTAGGATACTAGAGGAGTAACAGCTCCCCAGACCTTTCTCAGGTAAGAGAAGACCATGTGAGAATATTAAGATTAATAATGATGGCTTAATAATTAAGACAAAGCAAGCCAAATAAAAACCACAAGTAACTGGCTAATAGTTTAATAATTGATATTGTGTCTGTGTGCTTTTGGGGGGCAGAGAAAGGCAGTGGGACATTCCATGCCATCTAATATTACAAAATGGTGCTTGGGCTTGGAGCATGAATTTCCACTTGAAACTTGACAAAAGCTTAAAAAGGGATTTTAGAAACAAAAAACAGAGGCACACATAGTTTCTTGGTAGCAGCATTTTCTTGGGTGGGCTCCGTTTTGCTATAAACATGGTTCCTTTAAGGGAGATTTCCTTATTCAGCACAACCAGAAAACAAGTACAGAGCTCTTTTAAGAGGCTTACTACCAAACAAAAATTGTGTGTAGGAGAAGGTGGCAGCAACAATGACCAGGATGCTGAATGGAAGATTTAGCTTTTACTCATAAAGGTTTAAGAGTAGAGGCACAGAACGAAGCTACCAGTGCTGGCAGTAAACTCATGCCTGCCATGTTGGAAAGCCAGCAGCTAAAATAGCTGCTACTTTAATTTTAGCAATGTTGTTTAGCAGATAAAAGGCTCCTGGCTAGAAAAAAAGCAGAGATTTTCAGTAAGAACAGATTCAAATAAAGTAAAACATCTACAGTATTTGCATTTTCATTTAAAAATATATGTAGGCTTGGGAGATAAAAGAAAAAAAAAGAAATTAGAGTAGCTGGGTGTGGTGGCACACACCTTTAATCCCAGCATTTGGAAGGCAGAGGCAAGCAGATCCTGATGTACAGAGTGAATTTCGGGACAGGCAAAAGTACACAGAGAAAACTTGTTACAGAAAATGAAAAAATAAAAGGAAAAGAAATAGAGTAATAATAATTAAAAGAAAGCCACATAAGAATGCAAAATACACAAATAATCTGGATACTGTATGCTATTGTGTTGTCTTTGAATTTTTTGTTTGCTAAAGAAAGAGCAAAAACTGCTAACATATTTGATTATAAATGCTTCTAGATTAATTCAACTCATGTATTTTAAAAATGACTTGAATAAAAAATTTAAATGTAAAGACAAGTTACTTTGGAAAAGAGGCTTTAAGATTATTTACTCAGAAAAGGTAAAGCTGTGGATTCCTACCAGACTAATATGGTTTGATCAAGCAAGACCCACTGAAGCAGTGGCCAAGTGATCCAACATCCAAAAACAGCTGAGATGATGAGTCACAGACCACTACAGCCAGGATTCCTGGGTCTTTTTAGTGTTATGCTAACCTTGTGAGACCTGAAAAAAGACCACCAAGGTGCTGACTCACTGACAAAAATGCTTATGGTTTAATGTTACAAGCCTCAGCAGGGACTCTGTCAAGCTAACTGGCAAAGCAGCTTCAGGAAAAAGTGTTCCTGGCATCAATTGCAAGGGGTTCATAAAGGAAAAAGACACAAGCAGGGTGGTATGCATCTTGGCTCTTCAGGATTGTGTAAGAGCAGGTGACCTTTGGATTCATTGATGTGGGGGCTACAGGAATTTCACAATTGTTACTGGTAGTTGCCCACAAGATCAGTTATGGTGAGAAGATGTTATTTACCAAAGCTAGTCATTGTCTGACAACTGGGATGGGGTCACTATGTCCAGGTTGGACATAGGCTGGGTGCTCTTTGAAACTGTTTAGGGTTCCTTGGCTGGAACTGAATCAGCCTTGTGCCATGCAGGAAATTTCTCAAGGTGACTATTTCTAAGGATGCAGTTAACTCCATCCTCTCCAGTTTTCCTTGCTCTCATATTCTGCCCCCCCCCAGCTTTTTCTTATAGGTAACCCATTCTTGGGTTACTGGTGGACAATTTAAAAGACTCCAGGGAATTATGGAATACAGGTTCTATTTTTAACTTCTCCCATATATAAGGGAATTTTCTTTTGACTTAGCATTTTGACCAGGAAAAAGGGGTGATGTATTAATTCCTGTGCTACTTCCTGCTGACATTTGGGGTGTTGCCCGAGGTCCAAGCAGGCTGAAATGCTACTTAAAAGCACAGAGTGGATATAGGAAAGGAGGTGTTTATCAGAAGCATCTGGTTTGTAGACTGTTGAAGATACAGGGAGTGTTCACATTAATTGGGCTGGTTCACATCTATAGCAAATTGTAGGGCTCACAGTCTCTAGGAGTAGGTTGTAGTCAGCAAATGACGCTTGGAGAAACCTGTTAAGACACATTTAAACTAGGAAGAGAAGTTAAAATTTATGTACTGAGTTAGAACTCTTAGGCCCATAGATTTAGTGATCAGGAAGGGCAGGAGTCCCAAGACCAGGGAAAGAAATCCCATCCTCAGGAATGGACAGGTGGGAAACTTACCTGAAGTCCTTTTGACCTGTGAGAAGTAGATCCAAGCTTTATGACTTTTTGATCCTCCGAAGCCTATATGAACTTTATTATACAAAGGACAAAAAAAGTTTTTGATGTATTAGCATTACCAATCTGTACTAAAATCTATATTTTAGAATTAAATAAAAATCTTTGAATCCCAACAAAATCTACAGTTTTGTACATTTTTCTTCTGTCCAGTGAAAGCCATGTAGAGATTGGACAGAAATGCCTTTAGCCTGATGAGAAGCCTTTAGGTTTATATTTAGATGACAACCAAAATAAATCTAAATTTTTGAGCTTGTGACTGAACAGCAGGTAGTCACTGCTCTACCAGCTTATCTGAACTTTTATAACATAGAAGGGGAAAACAATTTAAAAGCATTTTATATCTTAAATTATATTATTCCTTAAAATTTATATGTTTTTATACCCTCAGATCCTTATCTAGGAGCCATATCAAGGCTTGAATTTAATGTATAAAATGGGGGTACTAATCTCTCTATATCCTTGTGGAAGGATTTGGCTGGCTGACTGCAAAGCTGACAAAATTTTAGCTAGCCCAACCAACAATATGCTGATCAGTAGATAAGACCTGGGAGTCTCTGTCTGATATTATAAGCTTTTAAATTAACATTTTAAGTGCCATAATCTGCAGATATTACAGGATTGCCTAGGTACATCTCAATAGACCACTTTCTTTTCTGTTACTTGTTTTGAATTGAATTTTTGAAAACACACTCAGGGGACTAAGTAAGGTCTATCCCTGAAATTAATTATAACCGTAATTCTCATGACTACAATTAACAAACTTAAACATTTATAAGGATGGCTATTAACTTGTATTTTGTAACATTTTATAATATAATAATTTATCAGCTTATATAAGACTAGGATTTAACATTGTCAGGTTTAGCATTAAAATTTTAATTATTAGACTGTTTAAAGGAGTTTGCCATGTTGTGGTGATTTCCTACTACACATTATTCCTGTTGTTATCATTGCAAACATCTGACATGCTGGTGGTCATAGGCTATCCTCATAAGAAGGGTTTTTGGGGTTAACTACCAAAGGATTGCGACTCGTGGGCTTAGAAGCTACTCTTAGTCCTTTTCTAGACTTAGGTAATTGTCTTACTATATCACAACAAATAACCATCCCAATTTCTGATAAGCATAGGGTGCTTATGGCTATGATCTAAAATTTTAATTTTTAAGTACAAATATTAACAATAAAAACATTACATAAGCATGAACATCCCATAACCTCATAAATTTAATTTAAAATCTCTCAATGCCTTTTGCAATATCAAAAATAAAGTACCCTTTATGCCTTTAAAACCACCATTGTCACCTGTGTGATTTTTAAATTATAAAACTTATGATTGCACCAGAAAATAGGCAAAACTTTCTGACAAACATATGTAAATTTCTTGAGAAATAGACAAACTTTTTAACAAGAATTAACCCAATATGGTTAAAATTTTAACTTATATTACCAATTTTTAAAATTTAGTATTTGCAAGTATGAGAAACCACACTTCACATTTCCCTCTGACCTTCAATAACTTTCTTTGACTGTCTATAACTTTCTATATTACATTCAGTCTTTTTTTCTGGTTCCCTTATATATTTTTATTTTAGACAAATTTCTCCTTCCCTTTCCCTCTTTATTCTCCTAACTTTTCTCTCATTTCTTATTCAACATAAAACTTTTATCAAATTTCTTCTAGTTGTTTTAATAACTTTAAATTTGTATCAACACTGTAAATTCTGCTGCTGTGTGAACCATGTTAAATGATGACAAGTAAATTTAATGCATGAGATTTAAATGACTAAAATCCATATTTTTCCCTGTGGAAACAAAAGCATATATTTTCCCAAACATAATTTATCTTTGACTTTTATTTTAAAGTCACAGCTTCCCATAGTCTACAGACTGGAATAATTCAACATTTTTTTTCAAGCAGAATCAGAACAGAGAAGGTGTTATGAGGTAATCAGCTTTCCAGGAGAAGACACCTTGACTGTTATCACAGTGAAGAAAAATTTGGCTTAGGTAGGGAGGGGAGGGCGAAGCAGTGATGGGCATAGAGGGTCCTTAGCTGACACTGATTCTGAAAGAAAAAAAAAATTTTCTCAGGAAGTCATGACTATTTCCCCTTCCCAGAAGGAACTATGTATAATTCTCTCAGGGTCCTTCTTGTGGTCTTTGATGGAGTTGAAAATGGATAGTTATATTTATAGCTTTCCTTATTTATGATAAAAATAAATAATATATAAGACTTATACTTACTGTAGTTCTTGCTTGATAGCTGTTTTGCTATATATTATATATATTATATATATATATATATATATATATTATTCTATGTTAAAGTTAAAAATATATATATATGTTTTAACTTTATATATATATATGTTTATATATATGTTATATATATATGTATGTTAAATTTAAATTTATATATATATATGTTTTAACTTTAACATATATATATATATATATATATTGTTTGTCTTATGGGTTATTAAAACACTGGTTGTTTGTCTTATTGGTTGATAAACACTGGTTGGCCAGGCAGGATGATAGGTAGGTCTAGGAGACAAGGAGGATTCTGAAAAATATAGGCCGAGAGGAGTTGTCATGTGATTTGAGGAAGTGACTAGCTGGGCAGAAACTGACACTAGCTAACCATAGAGTTCTGGAGATCTGTACAGACAGGCAAAAGGTGATGCAGGTGGGCATAATCAGGATATAAGCAGGGACAAACAGGAAATCACTCTCTTCTCTTCTCTGTGGAGAAGCTGAGCCATCAACATGTAAGATGGCACAGGAGTATCAGGTCCTCAGACCTTTCTCCACTAAGACAAGACCACATGGAAATACTTAGATTAATAGCAAAAGCTTAATAATTAAGACAAAGCAAGCCAAATAGGAAACTCTAGTCAACAGCCAACAGTTTCATAATTAATATAGAGTCTGTGTGCTTCTTTGGAGGAGCAAAATATGGCGGGACCTGCCAGGCCAAGAATCTGTATTACAGGGGGAGGGTGGAGTGGGAGAGAAAAGGAGGGAAGGGAAATGGGGGAAAATGTTTAGCTTAATAAAAATAGGACAGAAAGGCAAATTATCATCATTTTATACAGTGATGAACACAAAATGAAATAATACAGGTTAAAAGAAGCAATACTGTATAATACCACTCATGCTTGATTCCTGCAAAATAAGCATAACCAAAGTTTACCTGTGACTGACATTGTAGGTAGGGACAGTGAATCAATGACCTCAGGACAAAATTGTAAGTCCTGAGTTTGATTTTCTTTGTGAGTTATTTAGCAATGTAGTGACAATAGCTAACAACACTTGTATTTAAAATTTGCTAATAACATAGGTTTAAAATTCCTCTCAATGCAAATATAGTAAGGAACTGTGTGCAGTATTTAATAGTTGAAAAATCATAAATTATTTTAATTGGTATATAATAAATTTGCACAATGAAATATATTGCTGAAATTGAATATATAAAATTTTTATTTCTAAATCATACCTAATAAAAAGTAATTTACAATATGTTTTCAGAGCTGAAATTATAATAAGTGAATACCATAATAATAAAATTTCCAGCATTACTCTTCAAAATAAAACTAGTTTCTTGATTTTAAATAAAACACTATTCACATCTTCATTTTTTCTTAGACTAAAATTACTGTCCTCTTCCCATAGACCTTGGACCTCAATCCCATTCCCTGGTACTCATCCATTGTGACATGGATTTAGTTTACAAAATTCCCCATCTCCCTATATGTCTTTGTTCTTTCAGTTATAAGGCATTTCTTCATTTGAAGCCTGAATTTTATTATCACTGCTATATATGTAGTGGACCTTCAGCAAAGGTGAAGAGACAGTTTCATCAAGAGTTTCATCATATTCTAGTTGTGTGTTACCATGTTTAAGTGTAAAATGTAAATAGTTTCAGTATTCATAACTCTGTTCAGTTTTTTAAATTAATCTTTAATAATCTCTTTCATCATGATGATACCACTTAACTTGTTAATGATATAGGGATTGCTTGCATGAAAGATATAAAGTTTATTTAGCAATTCCTTTAATGCACTATAGAGGTTTTGATTTAAGATCTTTCATTTTGAGTCACATACAGTTCCCTTTATGCTAATACATTTTCCATTTTAATTATTAGACATGTTCACAGAAGAAAATTGCTGTGGAAAGAAATAATTTTCCACAAACAGCACTTAATGGTTTCTTTTGTTAGACCATAACTTTGTTAATAAAATGAAGTTGCTGTTGAATGCTTATAGTCAATTTATCCTCTGGTTACTAGGCTCAGCTAAGCACTAATATCCTTGATGATGACAGTAAACATGGCAATTTTTATCTCACTACTGAGTATGTATAAGCAAAATGAAAAGTTAGTCAAGTTAACTAGACTATACTTGACAAACTGAATTGAGAAGTACATTCACTTTTTAATTATGATAGAAGATATAAGTGTGAGATAATAGAAACATAATTATTTTCACAACTCTTGTTTAATTATCGTATTAGTAATCTGTTTTCATGTGTGGATAACAACTTTGAAAATAGTTTCTATGAGAGTTTACATGGAACAAGTAGAAGGGGAATTTCACTGTAAGAAAGTAAGATAAACAGTTAAGAAATTGTAGAATAGACAATATAGATGTTATGAAAAAATTAGCAACCAAAAATACTGAAAGTAAAGAGAGTGTGAGTGAAAGGAATCATCAGAAAACTATGTAAAGAAGTTGTACTAAGATATTGTGAAAAGTTAAACATAATATTGGGGAGATAGCTCACAGTTTACAATGCTTGCCATGCTATGGTGACATACTGCTTATGATTTAATAAAGCAACGGAAGATCACAATGCAATGCCAGCCACAGTAGTTAGCCACAGAAGCTGGGAAGTGGTAGGACACCCTTAATCCCATGACTCAGGAGAGAGGCAGATGTATTTCTGTGAGTTCATGGTCACTCAGATCTACAAGAGTATGGACCAGTCTAAAAGAGTACCAGAGATCACACCTTTAATCCCAGTAGTAGAGAAGTATATAAGGAAGAAGCAAAGGGTCTCCTCGTGTGAGGTTCAGTCTCCAGTCACATGGAAGCTGGGATCTCCATTTCAGTCTTAGTAAAGGTAAGACCTATTTTCTGGCTGCATCACTTGCCTGATCTTCATCTTGAACTCCAATATCTGTCTCTGGGAATTTTTATTTATACTATATCACACAATTTTGAGGATATGAATTTTAACCCCTAGAGTTCATAAGGTAATACATATGGTAATGCTCATTTGTTACTAAAGCACTCTTATGGGATAGATCAAAGAAAGAGACTGGAGAATCACTGTAAGCTTTCAGTTCAGCTAGCCTGGCTCAGATCATCAAACAATGACCCATATCAAATATGGACTGTACTCACTTGTTTTCTGTCAACATGACACAATCTAGAGTCCTAAGAGAGGACGAATCCTCAGTTCTGAATATGTCTTTGTAAGATAAGGCTGTATGCAAGTGGGTAGGACATCTTCTTAAGTATTGATTGATGTGGGAGAGCCCACCCCATCTTTAAGTTGGTGGTCTGGGATTTTATGAGAAAGCAGGCTAAGCAAATCATGGGGAACAAGCAGTAAACAGCACTCCTCCATGGTGTAGGCTTGAGCTCCTGCTTCTAGTTCCCAGGCTCTGTGATGTATAAGCTAAGCCTAATGAATCCTTTCCTTTGCATGTTGTTTCAGTCATGGTGTTGCATTACAACAATGGTAACACTAGTTAAGACATAGATGTAGGTGAGGACTGACACTAGAGTTTGTACTTTGAGCCCCACACATACACAGTGAAATATATGCCCCTTCATTTACAAGAAGAAATGTGTGTACATAATTATACATACACAAAAATAAAAATAATTCAAAGTAACCTAAACAGTTTTTGCAATATATTATTATATGGACTCTAGCTGGCCTGAACATGGTAAGCATGGCTCTGACTGACCATGCCTTTCTTCCCCACTCCCTCTGCCTTGCTAAAAACCATTAGAATACATTACTAAAGCTAGCACCCACAAGGTTTATTTCCTTATTTAGCCCCTTCTTTCTCCTGAAGCTGACTATTAAGGTCCAGGTTTCAAAGTATCTAAGTCCAACAATCAAAAGCCCCCTTTTGGCTGCCCTAATTAACAAGTCCAGTTAAAATTAAGTAATATGAAAGCATGGGGTTTCATCATTTACTTCCAAGAAATGTCATTTACGTATGGGTTTATACACACACACACACAAACACCCATATATATATATATATATATATATATATATATATATATATATATATGTAATAGCCAAAACCTGGAAGCATCCTAAATGTCCCTAAATTGAAGAATGGATGGACAAAGTGTGGTACATTTACACAATGTAGTACTACTCAGCAGGAAAAAATAATGGAATCTTGAAATTCATAGGCAAATTGTTGGAACTAGAGGAAACCATTCTGAGCGAGGTAACCAAATCACAGAAAGACAAACAGGGACATAGAACAAAAGATTACCATCCCATAATTCACACTGCCAGAGAAGATATGTAACAAGGAGGACTCTAAGAGAGACATACATGTTCTCCCAGAGAAGGGGAAAGGGACAAGATCTCCTGAGAAATTAGGAGCATGGGGGGAAAGGAGAGGGAACTAGGAGAATATAAGGGGAGAAGAGGAGGGGTGAACAGGAAATGAGGGAGCAGAAAGGTTAAGTCAGGAGATGAATAGAAGAAAACAAGATAAGAGATACCATAATACAGGGAGACATTTTTGGTTTAAACAGAAATCAGGCACTAGAGAAATGTCTGGAAATCTACAAAGATGAAACCAACTAACAATCTAACCAACAGTGAAGAGGCTACCTTAAATGCCTTCCCCTGATAATGAGATTGATGACTGATTTATATGCCATCCTACTGCCTTCTTTCAACAGCTGGTAGAAGTAGAAGCAGACACCCACAGTTAAACACTGAACTGAACTGGAATTCAGTTGCAGAGAAGGACAAGTGATGTGCAAAGTGGTCCAGACCAGGCTGGTGAAACCCACAGAAACAGCCGACCTGAACAATGCTGGGAAACCAGCACAGGACTGATCCAGACCCCATGAATGTGGGTGTCAGTGAGGAGACCTCGGAAATCCATGGGTCCTCCCCTATCATATTGTGGAATTTGGGAGCCCATTCCACATAGAGGGATACACCCTAAGCCAAGACACATGGGGGTGGGCCTCAACCCTATCCCAAAGGATATGACAGACTCTGAAGACTCCCTATATATGGCCTTTCCCTGCCTGGGGAGCAGAAAGGGTATGTGATAGGTAGGGTTATAGTTCCAGGGGTGGTAGGGGAGGAGGAGAGGGAGAGGAAACTGGGATTGACATGTAAAGCAATCTTGTTTATATTTCAAAGAAAAAAATGCAGAACAAAATAAAACAAAAAGATATTTTATATTCCCTATACATTATTCTTTGTATCACCTTACCCCTTCCCTCACCCATCTTCGTACTTCAGATCCAGTTCCCCAGACCTCCAGTCCATTCCAGATTCCTCCTTTAACTTGTACCTCTCAAGGTTTTCTTCTCCTCATTCCCTTATATTCCATTTCCTCACTGGAATAGGATTTATTTGCCAAAATTAACATAAATTTAAACTTTTCTGCCAATAACACCTCCAAAGGACATTTCGCCATCTCTCCTCTTCCATTACTCAGCCTCTTTTTGTACATTCTTTCACTCTTCCAAGTCACAAAATCCCTCTTATTCTTTTTTCCAGTACTCCAGTCAACCCCATTGTATGAAACACCACTACCCTTTGCTTTTCAGAATATCATAATCCCCTTCCTGATATACCCAAAGACCCTTCTCCCTATATTTACAAAACTCAATACTCTTTATCTTTAGTGTGTGTATGCTTAGGCCTCAAGTCCATCATTCATACAGTGAACCACTTCAACCTACAATACTCCCATATTAACAATCAAAATCCTAATACAACTTATCACTTGCTCTAGGACTGTCAGTAACTAAATGCTTCTCTTGTCCATCTATTACCTGTAATCTCTAACGATTGTGCTATCCTCTCTATTATCCCTAACAACATGATTCACTTTTCAGCACTAAATCTTAAAGACAATTATCTCAATACTCCTAGATGTCCACTCACAAGAACGTTTTGCCTTCACATAGAATAAATAAATAAATCCTGATACTCAACCATCACAAGAACTGCCATTGACTATATTCTATGAGGGACTAATAGTCACTACAGTTGCCACCTTTTAGTCAGGAAATCACTGTGGATATATCCTGCCTTCAATCTTTTTACTCTTACCTGCTTCAGTGAATACATATCCTCCTTCTTTGCATTCCTTCTTTCTTTGATAGCCAATCTGACACTGTCTCATATTCAATTTCCTCAGCTCCAGTGGTTACCAGATCTCACCTTCCAAATCTCAACTCTCCTTTTCACAAGTCACCTATATTAAATAACTTTTCCACTCAACCCAAACTTTAGACCACCTTGCTCATTTCCACTTCTTATCTTTACCCTCATGGCAAATTTCTTCTGCTCAAATTTCCCTAAATTCTCATTATTAATATATTCCCTATACCAAGCCACTTTTTGAACTTTTCCTTCCTCTCATCTACAAAAAATTATTCAAAGTTAAACATTCTCCATTCTACTACAACCCTCTGCCTCCAAAATCTATACAAACATTTCCTTCTTTTTAAAAGATTTATTATGTTGTTTATCTGACATATTTCCATGCACACCTTTATTCCAGAAGAGAGCATCAAGTGGTTGTGAGCCACCACGTGGCTCCTGGGAATTTAACTTACAACCTCTGGAAGAGCAGACAGTGCACTTAATAACTGAGCCATCTCTCCAGCCCAACACTACCATCTGTACACTTGCAAAATACATAAATACTTTTTACTAGGACCAAACATTGCCCTTGTCACTTACATAAATAACCAAAACTCTATACACCACTATCCATAGCTGACCTTGTCTATGCACGCTTGCCACACCTTCTCTTCTCACCTCTAAATATAACAAATTATACTCTGGTATCCTGTGTTGCAATCCATTCCCACCTAATCTCTCAAAATCTAACTTATGAAGAACTGTAGTCTCTTCCTCCATCTCTGATTTCATTCCTTCAAACTTCTCTTATAAAAAGCTCACCACTCACACACCTTACCTGTCAAACTGAATTCCTGCATACTCATCTGTTTGCCTCAACATTCCCTGAGACACTCTAGCTCCTGTCCACAAACAATTATAAACCTTTCCCCCATCACTCTCATTTAAAAGAGGTTCTCTAGCTAATTCTGCCATCAATTTCTATATGTATAGACATCCCTTCCTGTCAGATAGACACATCAGAATTACTTACCCATTATCAGTAAAGATAAAAATGTTCCTATAGCCCATGAAAATGATCATTTATTCCTTATTCATTACCCTGACCTCCAAGCTACCCTATTATATAACCCACATATAAACACACTTAACCTTCCTTCAATCCAGGATATGCTCTGAACCCATGCTTTGTTTTGCATGTTCATATTACCCTCTTGTTCCTTGTTCCTTGAAGATCACTTCCCCCTAAAATCTCATTTGTCTTCTCACATTCCTGCTTTTGCTCTGACAAAAATGAATCCAAATAAATTCTATATTTCCAATTATAAAACCTAATTCAACATGAGGCATCTCTACTCTCTCTGACACACACAAATACTCCCATAGCTAAACCTTCACTTGCATCAAATTCACACAACAAATTCTCCTAAAATTCACTGATAACTCCTTTAATGCCTCCCATTAGTTTCTCTGAAAAATTTTCAAATCCTCCTTTCCCCAATCCCTTTCACTGATAATGATTCAGGTGTCATAGGTGCACTCCCATTACTATTTGTCCACTTGACGACAAATGTACCCCTTTGGGAACCAAAGCCAATTTCTCTCAAATTTTCCACAGCCACCACAGTAACCTATTAACAAAATGTCCTTCTCACCATTTGCTGAGATGCTCCCTAGTCATCGATGCTACTAAAATATTTCTATTTAAGAATGCACTTAAACACTCCATAAGGGAGTATGAAAAAAAAGACCACCAAATGGAGTGGCACTTTTAGAAAGTATGGCCTTATGGAATAAGTGTTGTCTTATTGGAGAAAGTCTGTCACGATGTAGGTGGGTATTGAAGTCTCATCTATGCTCAAAACACCATCCCATATCAGAGACCACTTCCTGTTGTCTTCTGATAAAGAGATATGACTCTCAGATACTTCTCTAGCATCATGTCTCCATGTATGCTACCATGTCCAGGCAGGATGGTAGTGGATTAACTCACCCCAATTAAAACTTTTGTTTAACTTTTTTTTATTAGTTCAAGTTAGGGAACAAGCTTATTTCACATGTAAGTCCCTTCTCCCTCTCCCTCCCCTCACCCCATCCCTCCTCCCCCACCCCAACCTACCCCCCACCCCATCCACCCACCATTCCCCAGGCAGGGTAGGGCCCTCAACAGGGGCTCTGCAAAGTCCAACAAATCTTCCTGTGCTGGGCCTGGGCCCTTTCCCAAGTGTCCATGGCCAGAGGGTATCCCTTCACATGGGATGGGCTCTTAAAGTTCCTTCTTACACCAGGAAAAAATGCTAGTCCACTTCCAGAGGCTCACTGGAGTGCAGAGGCCTCCTTATTGACAGGGTCTGGAACAGTATTGTACTGGCCTTCCAGATAGCATCTGGGGTCGATGTGCGATGTGCTCTTCCTTGTTCAGGCCAACTGTTTCTGTGGGTTTCTCCAACCTGTCACAGACCACTTTGATCTTCATTCCTCCCTCTCTTCAACTAAATTCCAGATTTCAGCTCAGTGTATTTCTGTGGATGTCTGTGTCTACTTCCATCATCCACTGGGTGAGGGCTCTAGGATGGCATAAAGAGTAATCATCAATCTCATTTAAGGGGAAGGGCTTTTAGGTTACCATCTCCACCATGGCCTACATTGTCAGATTGTGTCATCCTTGTAGGTCTCTGGAGATCTCCCTAGATCCAGATCTCTTCTCGGACCTATAGTGGTTCCCTCTAATATGGTATCTCTCATCCTGCTATCTCTCCTCTATTCTTCCCCAACTCAATATCTCTGCTCCTCCATTTCTTCTCCTCTACCCCTCTTCTCTTTCTCTTATATGGAAGCTCCCTCTCACCTACCCTCATGCTCCCAATTAGCTCAGGAGTTCATGCCACTTCCCATTTCTGGGGACTATTTATCCCTTAGAGTCCTTCATGTTTCCTAGTTTCTTTGGTGAAGAAGATTATAGACTAATAATCCTTTGCTCTATGTCTAAAATTCATATATGAGTGAGGTTTTGTGACTGGGTTACCTCACTCAGGATGGTTTCTTCTAGATCCATCCATTTGCCTGTGAATTTCAAGATACCATCGCTTTTTTCTGCTGAGTAGTACTCCATTATATAAATGTATCACATTTTCTCTATCCATTCTTCAGTTGAGGGGCATCAAGGTTGCTTCCAGGTTCTGCCTATTACAAACAATGCTGCTATGAACATGGCTGAACATATGTCCTTGTTGTATGAACATGCACTATTTGAGTATATACCCAAGAGAGGAATGGCTGGATCTTGAGGTAGATTGATTCCCACTTTTGTGAACAACCACCATACTGATGTCCAGAGTGGTCTTACAAGTTCACACTCCCACCAGCAATGCAGGAGTGTTCCTTCTTCTCCACATCCTCTCCAGCATAGATTGCCATTGGTATTTTTTATTTTAGCCATTCTTACAGGTTTGAGGTGGTATCTGAGAGTTATTTTGAGTTGCACTTCTCTGATGGCCAAGGATTTTAAGCAATTTCTTAAGTATCTTTCAGCCATTTCAGATTCCTCTGTTGAGAATACTGTTTAGTTCTGCGCCCAACTTTTTAATTTCATTGTTTGGTGTTTTGGTGACCAGCTTCTTGAGCTCCTCTTATATTTGGAATTCAGCCCTCTGTCAGATGTAGGGTTGGTGAAGATCTTTTCCCATTCTGTGGGTGGTCATTTTGCCTGTGTCCTTTGCCTTACAGAAACTTCTCAGTTTCAGGAGGTCCCATTTATTAATTGCAGACCTAAGTGTCTGTGCTACTGGCATGATATTCAGGAATCAGTCTCTGGTGCCAATTTGTTCAAGGGTAATCAACACTTTCTGTTCTAGAAGATTCAGTGTGACTGGATTTATGCTGAGATTTTGATCCATTTGCACTTAAGTTTCATGCATGGTGACAGGTATGGATCCATCTACAATCTTCTGCATGTCGGAATCCAATTGTGCCAGCACCAATTGTTGAAGATGCTCTCTTCTTTCCATTGTATAGATTTATCACCTTTTTCAAAAATAAAGTGTTCTTTGGAGCATGGGTTAATATCTGTGTCTTCAATTCGATTCCATTGGTATCTGTCTATTCTTGTGCCAATACCAAGCTGTTTTCAGAACTATGGCTCTAAAATGGAGCTTGAAGTCAGGGATGGTGATGCCTCCAGAAGATCCTTTATTGTAAAGAGTTGTTTTGGCTATCCTGGGTTTTTTATTTTTCCATATAAAGTTGAGTATTGTTCTTTCAATGTCTGTGAAAAACTGTTTTGGGATTTTGATGGGGATTGCATTGAATCTGTAGATTGCTTTTGGTAGGAGTGCCATTTTTCTATGTTAATTCTACCTATCCAAGAGCATGGGAGATCTTTCTATTTTCTGGTATCTTCTTTAATTTCTTTCTTTAAAGTCTCAAAGTTCTTATTGTAGTTCTTTCACTTTTTTGGTTAGTGTTACCCCCAGATATTTTATGTTGCTTGTGGATATTGTGAAAGGTGGTGTTTCCATGATTTCTTCCTCTTTGGGTTTATCATCTGTATACAGTAGGGCTACAGAATTTTTTTAGTTAATTTTGTATCCTGTTGCATTGCTGAACATGTTTATCAGCTGTAGGAGTTCCCTGGTAGAGTTTTTCGGGTCACTAATATAGACAATCATGTCATTTGCAAATAGTGAAAGTTTGACTTCTTCCTTTCCAATTTGTATCCCTTTGATCCCCTTTTCTTGTCTTATTGCTCTAGCTAGAACTTCAAATACAGTATTGCAGAGGTATGCAGAGAGTGGACAGCCTTGTCCTGTTACTGATTTTAGAGGAAACACTTTGAGTTTCTCTCCATTTACTTTGATGTTGGTTATTGGTTTGGTGTATATTGCGTTTATCATGTTTAGATATGTTCCTGTTATTCCTGTTCTCTCCAAGTTCTTTATCATGAAGGGATGTTGGATTTTCTCAAAGGCTTTTTCAGCATCTAGTGAGATGATCATGTGGTTTTTCTTTTTCAGTTTGTTTATATGGTGGATTACATTGATGGATTTTCATATGCTGAACCATCCTTCCACCCCTGGATGAAGTTTACTTAATCATGGTGGATAATTTTTCTGATATGTTCTTGGATTCAGTTCACCAATATTTTATTGAGTATGTTAGCATTGATTTTCATGAGGGATATTGGTCTGTAGTTCTCTTTCTTAGTCATATCTTTGTGTGGCTTGGGTAACAAAGTGATTGTAGCCTCATAGAAAGAGTTTGGCAATATCCCATCTGCTTCTATTTTGTGGAACAGTTTGAGGAGTACTGGTATCAGCTCTTGTTTGAATTTCTGGTGGAATTCTGCAGTGAAGCCATTTGGCCCTGTGCTTTTTTTGGTTGGGATGCTTTTGATGACTGCTTCTATTTCATTAGGGTTTATGGGTTAATTTAAACTGTTTAGCTGATCTTGGTTTAATTTTCGTAAGTGATATTTATCCAGAAAACTGTCCAGTTCCTTTAGATTTTCGAATTTTGTGGAGTACAGTTTTTCAAAGTATGACCAGAATTTTTTCTGGATTTCCTCAGTGTCTATTGTTATATCCCCTTTTCATTTCTGATTTTGTTAATTAGCATGCTGTCTCTCTGCCTTTTGGTTAGTTTGGATAGAGGTTTGTCTATCTTGTCAGTCTTCTCAAAGAACCAACTCTTTGTTTCATTGATTCTATGTAATGTTTTCCTAGTTTCTACTTTATTGATTTCAGCCCCCAGGTTGATTATTTCCTGGTGTCTACTCCTCCTTGGAGAATTTACTTCTTTTTGCTCTAATGCTTTCAGTTTTTCTGTTAATTCTCTAATGTCACTTTTCTCCAGTTTCTTCATTTGGGCACTTAGTGCTATGAACTTTTCCCTTAGCACTGTTTCAGAGTGTCCTATAAGTTTGTGTATGTTGTGTCTACATTCTCATTAAATTCTTGGAAGTCTTAAATTTCTCTTTTTGTTTCTTCCTCAACCCAGGAATGGTGCAATTGGGTGTCCAATTCCATTCATTTTCCAAGTGTATGTAGGTTTTCTGCCATTTGTATTGCTGTTGAATTCTAGCTTTAATGCATGGTGATCTGATAAGATACAGGGGGTTAGTTCAATTATTTTGTAACTATGGAGGTTTGCTTTGCTGCCTACTATGTTGTCAATGTTAGAGAAGGTGCCATGTGGCACTGAGAAGAATTTATATTCCTTTGAGTTTGCATGGAATGTTCTATAGATACCCGTTAACACCAGTTGGGTCATAACTTCTGTCAGATCCTTTGTTTCTTTGTTAAGATTCTGTCTGGTGGTCCTGTCTAGTCATGAAAGAGGGGCATTGAAGTCTCCTACTATAAGTATGTGTGGTTTTATGTTTGGTTTAAGCTTTAGTAATGTTTCTTTTACAAATGTGGGTGCCTTTGTATTTGGGGTATACATGTTCAGGATTGAGACTTCTTCTTGATGAACTTTTCCTGTGATGAGTATGAAATGCCCTTCTTTATCTCTTTTGATTGCTTTTAGTTAAAAGTCTAATTTTTTGGATATTAGGATTGCTATACCAGCTTGTTTCTTGAACCCATTTGATTGGAAAATCTTTCCCCATCCTTTTACTCTAAGGTATCGCCTGTTTTAGAAGTGTAGGTGTATTCCTTGTAAACAGCAGAAGGATGGATTCTGTCTTTGTATCCATTCTGTTGGCCTGTATCTTTTTATGGGTAAGTTAAGACCATTGACATTTAGGGATATTAATGTCCATTGATTATTGGTCTTGTTTTGGATTTATTGTTGGTAGTGTCACTGCGTGTGGATTTCGCCCTCCTGCTTCTTTTTGTGTTTGGTAAAATTAGATTATCTATTGCCTGTGTTTTTGTGAGTGTAATTATGTTTGTTGGGATGGAGTTTTCCTTCCAGAACCTTCTGTAGTGCTGGATTTGTGGATATGTATTGTTTAAATCTGTTTTTGTCATGGAATATCTTGGTATCTATCCAAGACGTTCTGGCTTTCAGATTTTCCATTGAGAATTCGGGTGTGATTCTGATTGGTTTGCCTTTATATGTTACTTGGCCTTTTTCCTTTGCTGCTCTTAATATTTTCTCTTTATTCTGTAAATTTTTGTTTTGATTATTATGTGTCAGGCGGACTTCTTTTTGTGGTCGAGTCTGTTTGGTGTCCTGTAAATTTCTTGTACTTTCATAGGCATATGCTTCTGTAGGTTGGTGAAGTATTCTTTTATGATTTTGTTGAATATGTTTTCTGTACCATTGAGCAGTGTTTCTTCACCTTCTTCTATACCTATTATTCTTATGTTTGGTCTTTGCACGGTGTCCCATATTTCCTGGATATTTTGTGTTAGGGATTTATTGGACTTCAGATTTTCTTTGGTTGATGAATGTATATCCTCTAGAGAGTCTTCAATAGCTGAGATTCTCTCTTCTGTCTCTTGGATTCTATTAGTTATACACATGTCTTTAGTTACTGATCCAGTGTTTCCATTTCCAGCATCGCCTCATTCTGTGTTTTGTTTATAGTGTCTATTTCAGCTTTCATGCTTTGAACTGTTTCAAGAGCTTCCTTCATTGTTTGGTTGTTTTTTGTTGGGTTTCTTTATATTCTTTAAGAGATGTGTTTATTTCTTGAATTTTTTGGTTTTTCTTTTCCTCCATTTTGTATAATTTTTTGCTTGCTTTTTCTTCTATCTCTTTAAGGGATTTTCTTGTTTCCTCTTTAAAGGTCTCTATTATCTTGCTGAGATAATTTTTGAGGTCCATCTCTTCTTCATGCACTGTGTTGGGCTTTTCTTATCTTGCTGGAGTGGAGTCCCTAGATTCTGGTGGTGTCATATTGGTCTTTCTGTTGTTGAGTGAAGTCTTATTCTGTTGTCTTCCCATATCTTCTTTTAGTGGGTGCAGGTGGGGTCTCCCTATCTCCTATTGTTAACAAGTGGTGTGTGTTGTCCAGGAATTCAATGTGGGC
Organism: Cricetulus griseus; assembly: GCF_003668045.3. Classification (NCBI taxonomy): domain Eukaryota; kingdom Metazoa; phylum Chordata; class Mammalia; order Rodentia; family Cricetidae; genus Cricetulus; species Cricetulus griseus. Next base: position 239,042,353 of record NC_048595.1, on the reverse strand, counting down.
AGCTCTGGATGATCTTGCCTCTCCTGGTAGTCTGCTCACTCTGAAGGAGTTAGGCCTCCATAGGGGTCAGGTGTATGGGAGGGGGTGGGAAGGAAGCATGGGGTGTTTCCAGGCTCAGAGAGTTCTGCAATGCCTGAGCAGGTCTACACCAAGCAGGAGCAGGCCTGTGGAGATCGGGGTGGATGGAGCTTTGGAAGGGTAAGAGCAGAGGATCACTCACCTCATTTAGGATCAGTCAGCGGAAAGGGCTTAACTTTTGTTTAAATTTTTAGTCACATTGTCTCTTTAAAGCAATAGAAATAATATCTAAGACAGAAATTACTACCAGATGTGGGTTATCGCTATGATAAGCCTGACATTGCTTTTGTTTGGAATAATATGGGCTTTTGGAGATTGGGTTAGGAAAGTAGTACAATGATTTAAGTGCTGCTTAATGGGACATACAAGTAGGAGCATGGAAGACACTGGCACTAAGGGTTATTTGAACTATGGGCAGTTGGCTCAAGAAGTTTAAGAGGAGAAGAATTTTCATGTATTGCATGGAAATATTTCTTGTGGTATTTTGTAATGAAAATGATTGCATTTTGCACTTGTCTGAAGACTACCTGATGCTAATGTGAAAAGATTTGAATTAATTGCATAGGCACAGGAAATCTCAAAACAGCCTTGTGAAGACTCTGTCATTTGGTTTATAGATTTCATGATTATAATGATTATATTGAAAAAGAGCAAACTGTGTAGAAAAGTAACACCAATAAATGGTGCTAAATGGTGTGGTCAAGGATATAAAAAAAGAAAGAAATCAAGGAAACATTGTGGTGACCACATTGCAAGATCCCACCCAGCTAACTTTCTAATTTGTAAAAAGGACTTAAAGAGAATGTATGGCTGTGTTTGATGGTACACACCTTTAATTCCAGCACTCAAAATGCAGAGGCTGTGTCTACACCCTGCCCTTTGTCCTACCACAGGCTCCCTAGTCTCAGATGAGTCTGGGCACTTCTCTGTCCACCCCCCAATCTCCCCCGTCAACACCTGCTCTCTTCTGCCTTGGCCCACCAAGACAAGAGTGGACCTGCCCATTTCAGAAGGCCCACCATTAGTCCAAACACACCTCCCTCCTGTCTACATTCTGCCTTCTGTCCTACAGCGGATACCAAAGCCTCAGGTGAGTCTGGGCACTGCTCTGTTCCCCAACCTACCCCAGCAACCCCTGCTTTCTTTGGCATGAGCCCACCTGGACAAGAGTGGACCTGCCCAACCGGGAAGGTCCACTCTGAGTCCAGACACACACCACGATTGTCCACCCATCATCCTCTGCCATCCTGCTGCTGCCAGAGGCTGATCCCTCCACTAGCCAAAAGAGAGAGGGAGAGACCCCGGCTGCACTCACTGGAAGAAGGGATGGGAAAAACACAGAGTAAGAACATATTCAACAACAGAAAAACCAATATGACACGAACAGAATCTAGGGACTCCACACAAGCAAGATCTGAAAATACCAGTTCAGAGGAAGAAGAAGAGATGGCCCTCCAAAATTATCTTAGGAAGATAATAGAGTCCTTTAAAGAGGAAACAAGAAAATCCCTTAGAGAAATAGAAGATAAAATAAGCAAAAGATTACATAAGATGGAGGAAAAGATGAACCAAAAAATTCAAGAAGTAAACAAATCTCTAAAAGAGTCAAAAGTAAACCAAGAAAAAACAACCAAACAAGTGAAAGAAGCACGGGAAATAGTCCAAGGCATGAAAGATGAAATAGAAAAAATAAAGAAAACACAGAATGAAGGGATGCTGGAAATTGGATAAATGATCAGAATCTAAGGATATGTATATAACTAATAGAATAAAACAGATGGATGAGAGAATCTCAGTTGTTGAAGACTTGCTAGAGGATATAAAATCATCAACCAAAGAAAATCTCAAGTCCAACAAATCTCTAATACAAAATATCCAGGAAATATGGGACACCATGAAAAGGAAGAATCTAAGGTATAAAAGTAGACGAAGAAATACAGCTCAAAGGTACAGAAAGCATATTGAACAAAATCTTAAAAGATAACTTCCCCAACCAACAGAAGGATATACATATGCATGTACAAGAAGCTTACAGAACACCAAATAGACTGGACCACATTCAGAACTTCCCATGACACATAATAATCAAAACACCAAACTTACTTAATAAAGAGTAAATATTAAGAGCAGCAAAGGAAAAAGTTCAAGAAACATATAAAGGGAGACCTATCAGAATCATAGCTGACTTCTCAATGGAAAGTTTGAAAGCCAGAAAGTCCTGGATTAATGTCCTAACTACACTAATGGAACATGGATGCCAACCCAGATTACTGTACCCAGCAAAATTTTCAATCACTATAGGTGGAGAAAACAAGCTATGACAAAATCAGACTTAGCCAATGCATATCCACAAATCCAGCACTACAGAAATCCTAGAGGGAATACGCCAACCCAACAAAGATAACTACACTCATAAAAACATAGGTAATAGATAATCCAACTTTACCAAATAGGAAAAGAAACAGAAGGGTGAAATCCAAACACAATTACACCACCAAAAATAAATGCAAAAAAAAAAAACAAGAACGAACAATCAATGGACATTAATATCCCTCAATGTCAATGGTCTTAACCTGCCTATAAAAAGATACAGGTTAACATAATGGATACGAAGAAAGTACCCATCCTTCTGCTGTATAAGAGAATCACACTTCAACTTCAGAGAAAGGCATACCTCAGAGTAAAGTGTTGGGGAAAGGTTTTCAATCAAATGCATGCAAGAAACAAGCTGGTGTATCAATCCTACTATCTATCAAATTAGACTTTGAAATAAAATCAATCAAAAGAAATGTAGAAGGGCATTTGATACTCATCACAGGAAAAGTCCATCAAGATGAAATCTCAGTCCTAAACATCTATGCCCCAAATGAGTATGTACCCAAGTTTGTAAAAGAAACATCACTAAAGCTCAAAGCACACATAAAACCACACACACTTATAGTAGGAGACTTCAACACCTGTCTTTCACCACTAGACAGGACCACCAGACCGAAACTTAACAAAGTAACAAAGGATCTAACAGTACTTATGACATAATTGGGATTAACAGGTATCTATAGACCATTCCATCCAAACACAAAGGAATATACCTTCTTCTCAGGGCCACCTGGAAAGTTATGTAAAATTGACCACAACTTGGCAACATAGCAAACCTCCATAGATACAAAAAATTGAAATAAGCCCCTTTATCTTATCAGACCAAAATGCTTTAAGATTAGAATTCAACATCAATACAAATTTCAGAAAACCTACAAATTCATAGAAATTGAAAAATACCCAATTGCACCATTCCTGGTTTGAGGAAGAAATAAAAATTGAAATTAAAGAATTCCTAGAATTTAATGAGAATGTAGACACATAATAGCCAAACTAATGGGACACTCTGAAAGCTGTGATAAGAGGAACTGGAGAATAGTCACACTAGAGAATAGTCACACTAGAGAATTGATAGAACATTTGAAAGCTTTTGAGGAAAAAGAAGCAAACTCACCATGGAGGAGTAGACCTCAGGAAATAATCAAACTGAGAGCTGAAATTAATAATGTAGAAACTAGGAAAACATTACAAAGAAAGAATGAAACAAAGAGTTGGTTCTTTGAGAAGATCAACAAGATACACAAACCTCTATCCAAACTAACCAAAAGAAAGAGAGAGCATGCTAATTAACAAAATCAGAAATGAAAGGGGATATAACAACAGACACTGAGGAAATCCAGAGTATCATTAGGTCATACTTTGTAAACCTGTACTCCACAAAATTCAAAAATCTAAAGAAAATGGACAATTTTCTGGATAGAGATCACTTACCAAATTAAACCAAGAGCAATAAGTAGTTTAAATCAATCTATAAACCCTAATGAAAAAGAAACAGTCATCAAAAGACTTCCAACCAAACAAAGCCCAGGGTGAGATGGCTTCACTGCAGAATTCTACCAGGAATTCAAAAAAGAGCTACTACCAGTACTCCTCAAATTGTTCCATACAATAGAATCAGAAGGGACATTGCCAAACACTTTTTATGAGACTACAATCACTTTGATACCCAAGGCACACAAAGATACAGCTAAAAAGAGAGCTACAGACCTAAATCCCCCATGAACATAGATTCAAAATTAATCAACAAAATATTGGCAAATCGAATCCAAGAACACATCAGAAAAATCATTAACCATGATCAAGTAGGCTTCATCCCAGGGATGCAAGGATGATTCAACATATGAAAATCCATCAATGCATCAATGTAATCCACAATATAAACAAACTGAAAAAGAAAAACCACATGATCATCTCACTAGATGCTGAAAAAGCCTTTGACAAAATCCAACATCCCTTCATGATAAAGATCTTGGAGAGAACAGGAATAACAGGAACATATCTAAACATGATAAAAGCAATATACACCAAACCAACAGCCAACACAAAACTAAATGGAGAGAAACTCAAAGCGTTTCCTCTAAAATCAGGAACAAGACAAGGCTTGTCCACTCTCTCCATATATCTTCAATATTGTACTTGCAATAATAGCTAGAGCAATAAGACAAGAAAAGGAGATCAAAGTGATACAAATAGGAAGGGCAGAATTCAAACTTTCACTATTTGCAGATGATATGATAGTCTACATAAGTGACCTGAAAAATTCTACCAGGGAACTCCTACAGCTGAAATACACTTTCAGCAAAGTAGCAGGATACAAAATTAAAAAAAAACAGTATCCCTAATATATACAGATGATAAATCCAATGAGAAAGTTTCTTGAACGAATTGGCACAGGAGACCACTTCCTGAACACCAGTAGCACAGACATTGAGATCATCAATCAATAATTGGGACCTCCTGAAACTGAGAAGCTTCTGTAAGGAAAAGGACATAGTAAGACAAAACGACAGCCCACAGAATTGGAAAAGATCATCACCAACCCCACATTGGACAGAGGGCTGATTTCCAAAATATACAATGGACTCAAAAAGCTAGCCACCAAAACACCAAACAATGAAATTAAAAAGTGGGGTGCAGAAATAAACAGAGAATTCTCAAGAGAGGAATCTGAAAGAAACTTAAGAAAGTGCTCAAATTCTTTGCCATCATAGAAATGCAACTCAAAACAACTCTGACGTAACACCTCACACCTGTCAGAATGGCTAAAATAAAAAACACCAATGACAATCTATGTTGGAGAGTGTCCCGCGCGCGCTCTGTATTTCTCGCCAGCAAGAAATCATACACGGGACACTCGGATCCTTCTGCAGGAAAGCTTTAATGCGTCTTGAGAGGAGAGCATAAGCTTACCAGAGCGGAGACACTGAGCCAAGAATCCCGTCCCCTAATAAAGGCTGGCAGCCGCCGCCTGGGACGTGTCACCCTATGATTGGCTGTAGCTCATCCGGCCATATGACGCCACGGAATAGGCAGAGATCAAGGAATGGAAAATTACCCAGCGCCTGCGCAATAATCTTGTTTACATTCGGTGCCTGCCGGATGCAGGCGCCATCTTGTAATGGAGAATGCAGGGACGGCTCCCTACATATCCCCCTTTTTTTATTAATTAATGAAAAGGCTTTATATTATTACAAGCAAATAGGTCACCCATATGTTGAGGGATAGAGGTAGAGGTTGTACCTTCCCAAAATCAAACATTAAGACTGTGTACGGGAGTCGCGACTAGGCTGTTAGCTTGACCCGAAGCACTCTCGACCTGTCCTCTGCCGTTTTTCTGGGAAAGGGAGTCTCAGGGCAGGTAACCCTTATGCAGGTCAACGTACCTCCCAGAGAAGCCTGTATAATAGGCAACTCTGTGCGATGCCTTTGCTCAGCATCCCTCATGGGCTGCTCAAGCCAGGCACTCTACCCTGTGCAATGAGCCTAGGCTCCGGGTGTGCAAGAGCTGTCTGGCCAGCGGCCTATTGCTTAAGCATAGTTATCCAAATATTAGTGGAAGCCCCTTGTTCCAAAGCTACAAGCGCTTGGGCGATAACCACCTTGTCTCTCTTAGTTTGAGCCCTGAGCCTACAGACCAGCCAGAGAAGCAACATCAATCCGCAGCAAACGGCTGCACCAAACAATCCCACCTCTACCCATTTCCTTAAAATAGGAGACAGCTGAAGCAATCCATGATGACAGTCCCTCCGTCAAGGACAGGAGTTAATCTGGATCTCAACTCCCGGGGAGAGGGTGGAGTTCCGACTTTTGAGGGTCCAAAGGGGCTCTTCGGGTGAGTCTTTCCGGGATCTTTTCATTTTACCATCTCCTCTGAGGTATGACGCTTGGCCGCTGTATGGCCCTGAGCGTCGGTGTTTAGAAAATTAAGGGTAAAGAGTGCCATGGATATTGCAACTCTTGGCACCGAGGGTAAGGATGCTCCCATTCCCTCCTTTTGTTTGATTAAATAAGACTTAAGTGTGCGATGGGCACGTTCCACAATGCCTTGTATAAGGTAGGCCAGTTGGATGGGTAGAAGTGCTGGAACTTTTGAGAGGTATAAGCCGGCCCATTATCTGTTTTTAAGAAGCACATAGGTGGCTAGGTAAAGTCTTATTTTTGTAATACAGCTGAACTTCCTTAAACAGTAGCTTAACTTCTTTCTGAGGCAGGGTTTTTTTTGTGACTTTGGAGCCTGTCCTGGAATTTGATCTGCCGGACCAGGCAGGCCTTGAACTCATAAAGATCCATCTGTCTCTTACTCCCGAGTGTTGGGATTAAAGGCGTATGCCGCCAATGCCCAAAACTTAAAGGCGTGTGTCACCAACACCCTGAGCTTAAAGGTGTGTGCTACCAACATAATAGATTAGCATCTTTTACAAAACAAGAACTTTACATTGTCAGGCTTTGCTTAAAAATTCTAAATTGAAGCTCTTTAAGTAAAAACATTAATAAAATTAAACATTTGAAAACTGGTTTTAAAAAGAAATTTAAATTCCCTTAAGGTCTTTCTGTAATATATAGAAGCATTAACATTTTAAATCTTAACTGAAAAACTTGTTTCTAAGATGGTACTTCTAATTTCCATGGGGTCACCTTTAGTTAAGATGGCGGTCTAAGTATCCTTTTTTTAACTTTAGCAAAATGGCTACCGTCAGTCATGTGACCAGCTACAAAATGGCCGTACCAGGAAATAGAACATTTTAAAACAAGCATACATAAATTACTTGAGCAACTTTAGGATATGAGGCTTTTCCCAGGCATCCCAGGCCTCCAAGCAGTGTTGAATAACATGCACGGCCTTTTCCCCTATCAAAGACTGGGAAAGCCATCTGTAATTTTTTCCGCTCCTTTGATGGTAAAAAGGAGTCGGTACCAAATAGTGGGGGTGCTGATGGAAGCACACCCGCTGGCATTTTTGGCAGCCGATATCTATCGGGGTGGTATCGTGCTGCTTCTTTCTCTAGCTCTGCTTCCTTGCTAGAGTCTAAAATCTCAGAGTCTGAGCTGCTCAGCTCCAAGGCTTCCAGTTTCGTTGCAGGGAAGAGGCTAGGTTTTGAGTCTTTATTTCTCTTAAATTTACCGGGGTGTGACCGGTTATCTCCTATTTTCTCTCCCCCCTTTTTTGTTTCTTTTTCACCTAGCTGAGCTGTTTCCCCAGTATTTAAGACTTCATCTCCTGAGCTTTCAGAGTCATCAGAGCTATCAAGATTTAAAGCTTTAAACTTATTTACAGAATCATCTAACAAATTACACACTCCCATGTCATTAGACAACCCGGGAGGTCCTTTTTCCTTTTTCGTTGCCGTTTTGTTTTTTGTATACACTCCCCTGTCATTAGACACCCCGGGAGGTCCTTTTTCCTTATATTTTATTGTTGGGCGCGCCCCATCTCTCACTACATTCGGTTTCTGATATATAATTCTGGACTTCTTTAAGATTGCTACAACAGTGAGAAAAGTCAAAATAGCTCCTAGTAAAAGCATAGAAGCCTCTATATTAACCTCCCACAATAGCAACATTCCCAAGCCAAAGTCCAGAAAAATCATACCTCTCCGAATTTACCACCCTGCAGTTCTGAATCCGCCTCGTTAGAGGGGTCTCCGAGGTGCTGGAAATGTTCACATGTTCCCGGGTTTCGGCACCATATGTCCCGCGCGCACTCTGTATTTCTCGCCAGCAAGAAATCATACACGGGACACTCGGATCCTTCTGCAGGAAAGCTTTAATGCGTCTTGAGAGGAGAGCATAAGCTTACCAGAGCGGAGACACTGAGCCAAGAATCCCGTCCCCTAATAAAGGCTGGCAGCCGCCGCCTGGGACGTGTCACCCTATGATTGGCTGTAGCTCATCCGGCCATATGACGCCACGGAATAGGCAGAGATCAAGGAATGGAAAATTACCCAGCGCCTGCGCAATAATCTTGTTTACATTCGGTGCCTGCCGGATGCAGGCGCCATCTTGTAATGGAGAATGCAGGGACGGCTCCCTACAGGAGAGGATGTGGAGAAAAAGGAACATCCCTCCATTGCTGGTGAGTGTGCGAAATTGTAATACCACTTTTTAAATCAGTATGGCGGTTGCTCAGAAAAATGTGAATCAGTCTACCTCAAGACCTAGCAATTATGCTCTTGGGCATATACCCAAATATTGCACGTTCACACAAGGGCATATGTTGAACCATGTTTGTAATAGCAAGAACCTGGAAGCAACCTAGATGCCCCTCAACTGAAGAATGGATAAAGAAAATATGGGACATTTATACAATGCAATACTACTCAGAAGAAAAAAGCAATGGAATCTTGAAATTCATAGGCAAATGGATGGAACTATAAGAAACCATCCTGAGTGAGGCAACCCAGTCATAAAAAGACAAACATGGTATATACTCACTCATATATGAATTTTAGACATAGAGCCTACAATCCTTTTCAACAAAGAAACTAGGAAACATGAAGGACTCCAAGGAAAAAATGCATGGACCCTAGGAATGGGAAGGGGCAGGAACTCCTGAGCTAATTGGCAGCATGAGGGTAGGGGAGAGGGAACTGCCAGCATGAGAGCAGGAGAAGAGGAGAGGAGAGGAGGAAATAGAGGTGCAGAAATATTGTGTTGGGGGAAGAATATAGGAGAGCAGGATAAGAGATACCATATTACAGATAGCCATTATAGGTTCGAGGAGAGATCTGACACTAGGGAGATTTCCAGAGATCTACAAGAATGACACGAACTGAAAATCCAGGCAATTGTGGGGAGGATAACTTAAATACCCTTCCTCTAAAATGAGATTGATGACTACTTTTTATGCCATCATCCAGTGGCTGATTGAAGCAGAGACAGATATCCACAAATATACACTGAACTAAACTCTGGAACTTAGTTGCAGAGAGGGAGGAATGAAGATCGAAGGGGGCAGTACCAGTCTGGTGAAACCAACAGAAACATCTGGCCTGAACAAGGGGGAGCATATTGATCCCAGACTGTTGTTTGGAAGGTCAGTATAGGACTGATCCAGACCCCTGAACATGGATGTCAATGAGGAGGCCTCTGCACTCTAGGGCCCCCCTGGTAGTGGATTAGTATTTTTCCCTTGTGTAAGAAGGGATTCTGAGAGCCCATCCAATGTGAAGGGATGCACTTTTGGCCTGTACACATGGGGAAGGGCCTAGACCCAGGATGATGTGGTAGACTTTGGGGAGCCCCCATTGAGGGCCCTACCCTGCCTGGGGGGTGGAGGGTGAATGGGGTGGGGAGTAGGTAGGTGGTCTGTGTAGAGGTATGTGGGTGAGCAGAGGGAATCGGAGAAGGGATAGATATGTGAAACAAGCTTGTTCCTAATTTGAACTAATAAAAAATTATATTAAAAAAGGCAGAGGCTGGTATAGCTTTGAAGTTGAGGCCAACCTGAACTAGAGAAATTTAGAGAAGAATCAAGCTAAGAATCAAGCAGTTGAAAATGTAATTGAATAAGATGGACATGTTCCAGCCTTAGGAATCACCTGAACTTGGTAACTTGGTACCTCAGACAACATGTCTGTGGCTTTAAGAATAAGAGAATAAGGTTATGTTGTTTGTTTCAGCTACCAAGGAATGTCCCTCAAGCCAGGCATGTGTCAGAGGTATCCCAGAATGGAGGACAAGAGAGGCCATTTTTTGAAACTGAGTATCTGAAAGCTTAGGTTTCTTTGACGACACCAGTGTGTTGAAGATGACAGAGACATGGGATACTTGCTGAGGAGAGATGCTAACAGGGAGTGGGAACAGTCCAAGGGAGAGAAATGTGCTGCAGTCAAAAAAACTGGCAAGAGATGGAGATCTGACGAGTGCTTAGATATTAGACATGAAGATGCAGAGTTTGGAGTTTACCCAGCTGATTTTGGTACTCATTTGGTCCAGCATTTCCTTACTATGCTGTCTTTCCTATGTGTTGGAATGGCAATGTGTATCCTGTGGCATTATTTTTAATAATTTTGTGATCTGCAAATAATTCTACTTTGTGCTGAAAACTTAGTCTTGGGTGTCTTGAGCTAATATTGGGCCATTCAATTATTATATTTTATAGTAGGAAATTACCAATACTGAGTCAGGTAGAAATATAAGGGTATTTAATAGGGAAAAGCCTTACTTACAGAGCGAACCAGCCAGCCGGTGGTAGTCTGTACAGCAAGAAGCAAAGAGAAACCGAAACTGAAACGCAGTCCCCCTACTCACTCTGACCACACCCTCACAAGCCCTTAGGTACTCCTGTAGCCAGCCCCTAAGAAGGCGTGGCTACAGCTTCCCCTACAATATTTTATCTTCATATGTTAACATTATATTCATTTTCCTCTTTTTTATAAAGCTTTAGTAGATTTATCAGGTTTACATGTGGTTTGAAGGCTTGGCACAGTTCAGGTGCTGGTAATTTGGCCCACAGAGTAGCTCTTAAGATACGAATATATCAATTTGACCTGTGTATTGTTAAGTCTAGATTTACAGAGCTAGCACCTGAAGAAACACCATTAAGTCTGTAATTGTGATTTGGGAGGCTTCTATTTGTATAAGAACACAGTCTTAAATATGCAATATTAAAGGCACAGAAAATATACGACAGATAGTGAATGGCACTACAGAAATGCTGATTGGCAACTTATAACAAATTATTTTGGTGAGTTATTAAAAACATTTCAATAACAACTTGGATTCAAGTCTACTTTTTTTCTTTTTTATTAGAAAAAATCATTTTACATGTCAATCTCGGGTTCTACTCCTTCCCCTCCTCCCCTGCCATTCCATTTAACACCCTACCTATCCCATACACTTTCTGTTCCTCAGGTAGGGTGAGGCCTCCCATAGGGGTCTTCAAATCTGTCATATTCTTTGGGATAAGGCCTAGGCCAACCCCCGTGTGTCTAGGCTCAGGGAGTATCCCTCCATGGTGGATGGGATCCATAATTCTATTCCTAGGGTAGCGCTAAGTCCTGATCCACTGCAAGAGGCCCCATAGATTTCTAAGGTCTCCTCACTGACACCCACATTCAGGGGGTCTGGGTTAGTTCCATGCTGGTTTCCCAGCTATCAGTCTAGGGGTGAAGAGTTTTCCCTTGTTGAGGTCAGCCTGTAATGGACCACTTTACTCATCAGTCCTCCTTCAATGCATCTGGTTTTCAGGTCAGTTCAAGGTTTAGCTGCTGGTGTCTGCTTCTACTTCCGTCAGCTGCTGAACGAAGGCTCTAGGATGGCATATAAGTTAGTCATCAATCTCGTTATCAAGGGATGCTATTGAAGGTAGCCTCTCCACTGTTGCTTACAACGTTAGTTGGTTTCATCCTTGTAGATCTCTGGAAATTTCCCTAGTACTTCATTTCTCTTTAAACCTATAACATCTCCCTCTATTATGGTATCTCTTAACTTGCTTTCCTCTATTTTCCCCCCATTCAACCTTCCTACTTCCTCATATCCTCGTCACCCCTCCTCTTTTCCCCCTTCTCATTCTCCTAGCTTGCTCTCCCATCCCCAATGCTCCCAATTTTCTTAGGAGATCTTATCCCTTTCCCCTTCTCTGGGGCAACATGTATGTCTCTTTTAGGGTCCTCCTTGTTTCCTAGCTTCTCTGGCAGTGTGGACTATAGGCTGGCAATCATTTTCTCTATGTCTAAAACTATGTATGAGGGAGTACATATGATTTTTTTTTTTTACTTGGTTACCTAGCTCAGAATTGTTTCTTATAGTTCTATTCATTTGAATTTGATTTTCAATATTCCATTGTCTTTTTCTGCTGAGTAGTACTCCATTGTTTAAATGTACCACATTTTCTCTATCCAATTGAAGAGTGTAGGGGCATCTAGGGTGCTTCCAGTTTCTGGCTATTACAAACAATGCTGCTATAAACATGGTTGAACAGATGTCCTTGTTATATGAATGTACTAATTTTGGGTATTTGCCTAAGAGTAGAATTGCTGGTTCTTGTTGTAGACTGATTCTCATTTTCCTCAGGAACTGCCATACTGATTTCCAAAGTGGCTGTAAAGTTGGCACTCCCACCTACAGTGGAGGAGTGTTCCTCTTTCTTCAAATCTGCTCCAGCATAAAATGTCATTGATGTTTTTGATTTTAGCCATTCTGAAAAGAGTAAGATGGTATCTTAGAGTTGTTTTGATTTTCATTTCCCTGATGTTGAACACTTTCTTTTGTTTCTTTTAGCCATTTTAGATTCCTCTGTTGAGAATTCTCTATTTAGTTCTGTACCCCACTTTTAAATTGGATTATTTGGTGTTTTGGAGACTAGTTTCTTGAGATCTTTTTAAATTTTGGAGATGAGCCCTCTGTCAGTTGTGAGTTTGGTGAATATCTATTCCCATTCTGAGGTCTGCCATTTTTGTCTTCTTGACTGTGTCCTTTGCCTTACAGAAGATTTTCAGTTTCAGGAGGTCCCCTTGTTTCTTGATCTCAGTGTCTGTGCTACTAGTGTTATGATCAGGAAGCAGTCTCCTGTACCTATTCTTTCAAAGGTAATTCCTACTTTCTTTTCTAATAAGATCAGTATAGCAAGATTTTTGTTGAGGTCTTTGATCCCTTTGGACTTCAGTTTTGTGCATGTTGATAGATATATATCTATCTGCAGTCTTCTACATGCCAGCATCCAGTTATGCCAGCACCATTTGTTGAAGATGCTTTTTCGTCCCATTGAATAACTTTAGCTTCCCTGTCAAAAATCAGGTGTTTGTAGGTATGAACATTAATATTAGGGTTTTCAATTTGATTCCATTGGTCTACCTGTCTATTTTTGTGACAATACCAAGATGTTGGTTCTTAATCATTGAGCCTTCTATTCAGCTGCTCCTTGTTTACCCAATGAATTCAGTCTCTACTTCCTTGAAAGCTCTTCCCTGTGTTAAACTTAAAGTAGTAGTATTATGAAATTTTGATCCTGGTTTAAAAATTTAAGAATATCCTTTAAGTGAAAAGATTGTTTTAGCATTATTTTATTGTTATAAATTGTGATTTTAAAATGTAAAAGTAAGAAAATATTACTTTAGGTTTAAGTGAAATTCGGGATGAACTGATTAGATGTTATAGAAGGCAAAGGGATTATGTAGGCAATTAAAGGATGTTATAGATTTTGTTTAAAATAAAGCAATGCGAAATTGCAAACATTCACAATGTTTAAGAAGAAACAGTATCTATATTAATTCTCTATAGGTGATGACTATATCAAGATAAATGAACAATAGATACATACCAGCATTCTAATATTGCATGTCCTCTATCTAGCAATTTCATCTAATAATATCTCTCAGTATTCTTTGCTTTTCATAAGTGTAAATCAAAATCAATTATAAATTGATTCAAAGAACAGTAACAAAACCTTCAAATCTTTTTTGAAGATAAAAACATCAAAAATAACATCATGAACTAACTGTATTTAAGCATATCTTCTAGTCAGGGTATCAATGCATTAAATGTAAATTTACAATTATTCATCCAATATTAGGATGTTGTGCTGTTTCTCTTTGGATTATTGGCAGTAAATTAAATCTGTTCCATATTTTGTCCCTCAAATTTCTAACACAGTTAATAAACTTTGCTAATAAATTAAGACACAAAAAATATTTCACATTGATAAATTTACCATTTAAACAAGTGGATGACATTTAATAATATTTCATCATAAATCATTTTGATATCATTATTTTTAATGGAAACCACTAATCACGCATTCTGATACATAAATATGTTTTCTAAAAGCCATCAAAGGAAGAGATTCTCAATGAGACTATTATTTAATGAATATACAGAAAATTCATAAGTTTACACAATTTGACTTCAGTACATGTTTTTTCTAGAGGTAATTACATCAAATGAGGGGAGAAATTTTTATACTATCAAATAATGTTCTATTATTGTTTCTGCTTTGAATATATATAAATATATATTATATACCTAAACCATGTTTTTAACTTTTGATCATCTTTATTATTATATATTATTATATATTTTCAGGCATTTCTTTAATATACAGACTGGAGTGTAGTAAAGGCAGTAAGATTTTATGAGGTGTTGAAGAGTGTATTTAATAAAGAACTTCTCTGGAAGAGTGCATCTCTAAATGGGTAAGAATGGGTGAGCAGGAGAATTATCTCAAAGCACAGGCATTTGTAACTCTTTTGCTTCTTTTGGATCTTTTTTATTTCATTTTATATTCCAACCAAAGTTCTCCAACCCCCCCTCCTCCTGCCCCAATCACACACCCCATGCACTCCTCCCAACATGTACAGGCTCCCAAAGGGGAATCCACAAAGTCAGCAACTTGAACATGGGGTATGGACAAGCCACTTCCCCATGCTGAGAATAGCATAAGCTCATAAGGAATGAGCTCCAACAATTTAGCTCAAGCACCAGAGATAGATACTGGTCCTACCGCCAGGGTACCCTCAGATAGTCCAATCTTCACAATTGTTTCCACATGTGATGGCCTAGTCCAGTTGCATTGTAGAGCCATAGCTGTTGGTAAAGAGTTCATAAGTTTCCATCAGCTTTGTTCTGATGTCTCTGTAGATTTCTTTAT
This sequence comes from Cricetulus griseus, assembly GCF_003668045.3. Lineage (NCBI taxonomy): Eukaryota > Metazoa > Chordata > Mammalia > Rodentia > Cricetidae > Cricetulus > Cricetulus griseus. Next base: position 239,027,313 of record NC_048595.1, on the reverse strand, counting down.
CATGATCTTGATCTCCCTTGCTCATGTATTTCCTCCTTCCTCTCTTCCACTGTGTTTCCAGAGACTGACCTTGTGCTTGCTTTCAGATCTCTGCACATTGTTCCATCAGATACTGGATGAAGGTGTCTATGATGATATTTCGGGTATTTACCAATATGATTTCAGAGGAAGGGCAGTTCAGGTACCTTGTCCACTATTTCTTAGGAGTCTTATCTGGGGTCATGCTTGTGGATTCTTTGGAATTTCTGTAGTACCGAGTGTCTCCCTAACCCCACAGTGGTATCCCTTTCTTGCTCTTCCTCTCCATAAATCCCTCCCACTTAACTGTCCAGTTCCCTCGTGATTTCTTCCACAAACCCCTCTGCTTTAGCAACATCCCAGCTGCCAGTTTACCCAGGAGATCTCATCTAATTCCCCTTCCCTGAGTGATCCATGTGTCCCTCTTAGGGCCCTCATTGTTACCTAGCTACTCTGGAGCTCTGGACTGTAGTCAGGATATCCAGTTTTTACCTACATTATCCACTTATGAATATGTACATACCAGGTTTGTCTTTTTGAGTCTGTGTTAGCTCACTCAGGATTTTTTTTTCTAATTCCATGCATGTGCCTACAAATTTTATGATGTCATTGAGTTTTTACAGTTAAGTAGTAACCCATTGTATTAATTTATTACATTTCCTTTATCCATTCTTCAGTTGAGGGGCATCTACATTGTTTCTAGGATCTACCTATAAAAATAATGCTGCTATAAATATATTTGAGGATGTGTCCTCATGGTATGATAGAGTATCCATTGGGCCAAGAATGGTTTTGAGGTTGATTGATTCCTAATTTTACGAGAAACAGCCATCCTGATTTCCAAGATGGCTGTACAAGTTGGCACTCCCACCAGCAGAGGATGAGTATTTCCTGACTTCATATCTCTCCAACATAAACTGTCTTCCACATTTTTGATCTTAGCAACTCTGACAGGTATAAGATGGTATTTCTGAGTAGTTTTGATTTGCGTTTCTCTGATGAATAAGGATGCTGAGTAGTTCCTTAAATGTCTTTCAGTCATTTGAGATTCTTCTGTTGAGAAAGCTCTGTTTAGCTCCATACATCATTTTTAAATTGGATTATTTTTTATTTTGATGTCTAGTTTCTTGATTTCTTTACATATTTTGGAGATGAGGATAAGTCAATTGGGGAAGGTATTTTCCCATTTTTTGGCTGTCATTTTGTATTATTTACTGTTTCTTTTGCCTTTAAGTTTAAGGAGGTCCCATATATTGGTTCTTGCCCTCAGTGTCTGCTACCAGGGTTATATTTAGAAAGTGGTTTCCTGTGCAAATGCATTCAAGGCTACTTCCCACTTTCACTTCCGTCAATTTCAATGTAAGTGGATTTAGGTTGAGGTCCTTGATCCACTTAATCCTGTGTTTTGTGCATGATGATAGATATGGATCTATTTGCAATCTTCTGCATGTTGACATTTACTCAGGCCAGCACCATTTATTAAAATATACTTTCAGTTTCCATCGTACATTTTTGGCTTCCTTGTCAAAACTAAGTTGTTCATAAGTATGTGGATTGATGTCAGGGACTTATGTTTGATTTCATTGGTCCATGTGTCTGTTTTTATGCCAATATACTGCTAATTTTATTACTATATCTCTATAATGGAGTTTGAAGCTGTGGATAGTGATGCTTCCAGTAGTTCTTTTATTGTACAGATTAATTTAAATATTCTGTATATTTTGCTTTTCCATTTTGTTTTTCAAGTTCTGTGAAGATTTGTGTTTGGGCATTGATGGCCATTGCATTGAATCTATAGATTGTTTTGGGCAAGATTGCTATTTTTACTATGTTAATTCTACCTATATAAGAACATGTTCTAATGTCTTCTTCAGTCTCCGTCTTCAAGGATTTAAAAAGGTCTTCACCAGCCCCACATCTGACAGAGGACTGATTTCCAAAATATACAAGGAGCTCAAGAAGCTAGCCACCAAAACACCATACAATGAAATTAAAAAGTGGGGTGCAGAACTAAACAGAGATTTTTCAACAGAGGAATCTGAAATGGCTGAAAGACACTTAAGAAAGTGCTCAAAATCCTTGGCCATCAGAGAAATGCAACTCAAAACAACTCTGAGATACCACCTCACACCTGTCAGAATGGCTAAAATCAAAAATACCAATGACAACCTATGCTGGAGAGGATGCGGAGAAGAAACTCCTTCATTGCTGGTGGGAGTGTGAACTTGTAACACCACTTTGGAAATCAGTATGGCGGTTGCTCAGAAAAATGGGAATCAATCTACCTCAAGATCCAGCCATTCCTCTCTTGGGTATATACCCAAATACTGCATGTCCATACAACAAGGACATATGTTCAACCAGCATTGTTTGTAACAGCCAGAACCTGGAAGCAACCTAAATGCCCCTCAACTGAAGAATGGAAAGAGAAAATGTGGTACATTTATACAATGGAGTACTACTCAGCAGAAAAATGCAATGGAATCTTGAAATTCGCAGGCAAATGGATGGAACTAGAAGAAACCATCCTGAGTGAGGTAACTCGGTCACAAAAAGACAAACATGGTATGTACTCACTCATGTATGATTTTTAGACATAGAGCAAAGATTACCAGCCTATAATCCTCTTCCCCAAAGAAACTAGAAATCATGAATGACTCTAAGGGATAAATGGACCCCAGGAATGGGAAGTGGCATAAACTCCCGAGTTAATTGAGAGCATGAGGGTAGGGAAGTGGGTGCTGCCACAATAAGAGCACAAGAAGAAGAGGAGAGGAGAAGAAATGGAGGAGCAGATATATTGAGTTGGGGGAAGAATAGAGGAGAGAGAGCAGGATGAGAGATACCATATCAGAGGGAGCCACTATAGGTCCGAGAAGAGATCTGGAACTAGAAAGATCTCCAGAGACCTATAAGGATGACACGATCTGACAGTCCGGCAGTGGAGGAGAGGATGGCCTAGAAGCCCCTCCCCTAGAATGAGAGTGATGACTACTCTCTATGCTATCCTAGAGTCCTCATCCAGTGGCTGATGGAAGCAGAGACAGACATACACAGAAATACACTGAGCTGAATTCTGGAACCTAGTTGAAGAGAGAGAGGAATGAAGAACGAAGGGGTCTGTACCAGGTTGGGCTATTGATTTTTTTGACGTAATCTTGTATACTGCCACATTTCTGAAGGTGTTTATCAGCTGCAGATGTTTCCACATTCAGTTTTTGGGGTCACTTATGTATACTATTTTATCATCTGCAAATAGTGATAGTGGAAATTATTTCTTTCTGATTTGTAGCCATTTGATGTTGATTTGTTGTCCTATGGATCTAGCTAGAACTTTGAGTACTATATTGCATAGATTGTAGAGAGAGGAGAGCTTTGTCTTGGTCATGATTTTAATGAAATTGTTTTGAGTTCTCTCCATTTAATTTGATATTGGCTTTCAGCTTGTTATAATTTTTTTATGCTTTGGTATATCCTTGTATTCTTGATATCTCCTGGACCTTTATGTTGAAGGAGTATTATAGGTTTTCATAGGCATTTTCAGAATCTAATAGAATGATCATTTTATGTACTTGGTTTATGTGGTGGATTACATTGACAGATATCTGTATTGTGAACCAATCTTGCATCTCTGGGATGAAGCATAATTGGTGATGGTGTATGTTGTTTTTTTATATATTTTTGGATTCTGTTTGCCAGTATTGTATTGAGTATATGTGCATCAATTTCCTGAGGAAAATTAGTGTGTCATTCACTTCTTTGTTTTATCATTGTGTGGTTTATGGTGTCAGGATAACTGTAGCCTCATAAAAGGAATTGGACAATGTTTCTTCTCTTTCTATTGTGGGGGAATGGGGAACAATTCAGGAGTACTGGAATTTGCTCTTCTTTAAAATTCAGGTAGAATTCTGCGCTGAAGCCATCTGGTCCTGAGGGTTTTCTTTTCTTTTCTTTTTTTGAGGCATTTAGTGATTTCTACTCTTCCTGTAGGGGTTATGTGTCAATTTAAATTGTTTATCTGGTCTTGATTTAATTTTGTTATGTGGTACCTATCCAGAAAATTGTCCATTTCCTTTTAAATTTTCCAATTTTGTAGAGTTTTGAAGTATGGCCTCATGATTCTCTGGATTTCCTCAGTGTCTCTTGTCATGATTCACTTTTCACTTCTGCCTTTTAATTAGTTTTGATAAGGGTTTGTCTATCTTGTTTCTCTTTGTTTCCTTGATTGTTTCTTTTTCTTGTTATTTTATTTTATTGATTTCAGGCTTCAGTTTGACTATTTCCTGATGTCTACTCCTCCCGGGAGAGGTTGTTTGTTTTTGTTCTAGAGCATTCATGTGTTCTCATAATTCACTATTGTTAGATATCTCCAACTTCTTTTGTAGGCATTTAGTGCAATGAACTTTCCTCTTAGTACTGCTTTCATAGTGTCACATATTTTGAGTTTGTTGTACATTCATTTTCTTTTGATTCTAAAAGTCTTCAATTTCTTTATTTCTTCCTTGATTGAGTGGTGATTCAGTTGAGCACTATTCAGTTTCCATGAGCTTGTAGTCTTCCTATAATTTCTGTATTTCTTGAATTCTACATTTAAGCCAGGGTGGTCTGATAAGATTTAGGGATATATCCCATTTTCTTTTAGCTGTTGAGGTAGTTGTGACCAAGTATGTTTTCAGTTTTAGAGGAGGTTCCATGAGCTGTTCAGAAGAAGATACACTCTTTTGTGTTTTGTTAGAATTTTCTATAGAAGTCTCTTAAGCCCATTTGGGTCATAATATCTCTTAGTTCCCTTATTTATTTAATAAGATTTTGTCTGGAAGATCTGTCCATTTGTGCAATTGTGTTGTAGAAGGTTCCCACTATTAATGTGTGGGTTTTGATGTACAATTTAAGCTGTAGTAATGTTCCTTATAAAATTGTGGGTGCCTTTGTATATGGAGCATAGATATTCAGGATTGATACTTAATCTTGATTGATTTTTTTCCTGTGATGAATATGAAATGTCCTCCTTCATCTCTTTTGGTTATCTGTAGTTTGAAGTTCTTTTTTTGTTGTTATTGTTGTTTTTTTTAATATTAGAATAGCTACACCAACTTGCATCTGAGGTTCATTTTATTGAAAAAAAACTTTTCCAACATGTACTCTGAGGAAATGTCTGCATTGTGGTTGGAGATGTGTTTCTTTTATGCAGCTAAAGGACAGATCCTGTTTTTAAATGCTTTCTGTTAGCTTGTATCTTTTTATAGGTTAAGTTGAGTCCATTGACATTAAGGGACATTAATGAAGAGTAATTGCTAATTCCTGATATTTTGGTGGTATTGTGCATTTATTTCCCTTATTTACAGTATGTTTTGTGGGGTTATCTATTACCTGTGTGTTCATGGGTACAGCTAACTTCCTTGATTTGGAAATTTCCTTCTAGTGCTTTCTTTAGGGCTGGATTTGTGTATAGGTATTGTTTAACTCTGATTTTGTCATGGAATATCTTGTTTTCTCTCTCTATGGTGACTGAAAATTTTGCTGGATATATACTCTAGGTTGACATCCATGGTCTACTTGTGTCTGTATAACATCTTTCTAGGACTTTCTTGCTTGTAGGGTCTCCACTGAGAAATCAGGTGTTAGTGTGAATAGTCTGTGTGTATATGCTACTTTGCCTTTTTCCTTTGCAGCTCTGAATATTCTTTGTTCTATGCAATTTGAATTTTGATTATTATGTGGAGAGTGGACTTTTGCAGGGGGTACCCAGTCTATTTGGTGTTCTTTAGGCTTCTTGTATCTTCAGAGGCATTTCCTTCTTTAGGTTCTGAACAGTTTTCTTCTGATTTTCTTGAATTTATTTTCTCATCCTTTGAGCTGCTATTTTTCTCCTTCTTCTAGCCATATAATTTTTAGGTTTGATCTTGTCATGGTGTCTTAGATTTCCTGGATGTTTTATGTAATTAGTTTGTTGATTTCAATGTTTTCTTGGATAAATTCATCTATTTCCTTTATTATATTTAAACATCTGGGATTCTTTCTTACATCTGTTGCATTTTGTTGGATATGCTTGCATCTGTAGCCCCTGTTTGTTTCCAAAGATTTTCTATTTCAAGAATTCCCTCAGTTTGTGTTTTCCTTATTGCCTTTATTTCATTTTTCAATTCTCAAACTTTTTTTTCACCGTTTTATTGCTTTTGCTTGTTTTTCTTTAAGAGATTTAGTTATTTTTTCCCAATTTTTTGTCTTATCCTCAATTTCTCTAAGGGAATTTTTCATTTCCTTTTTAAGGGCCTCTATTACCTTTATAAAATTGTCTTTAAGATTGTTTTCTTCTACTTCTTTTGTGTTGGGATGTTCACATTTTCTGTGGTAATATCACTATGTTTTCAAGGTGCCAAATTGCTCTTTATATTTTTGAATGTATTCTTCCATTGGTATCTACACATCTCATTCTACAATCAGTGCAGGCAGTCTTTACCTATTGATATGGTTGTTGCAGTTAGTGTCTAAGTCTCCAGAATATTCTCTTGGACCCACCAATGCAGCTGCTCTGTGAATCTCAGTGAGACACACTTGGTCCATTCTCTGGGTCCATTCTATGTAGTCATTGTTTGTGACTCAGGGAGTGATTGAGGTCACAGGATATGCATGGCCATGGAGGCTGAATGGGAATTGTAGATTACAGTGTCAGATGTGGGAGTTTGAGCAGCCTGTCTGCAGGAGGCTTGCCTGCTGACCAGCTACTGAGGCTGAGATAGGTAGGTGAGGGGCCTGGATTTTAAATCCAGGCCCGTCACCTAGCCTGGGGCCTAGAGCCTAGAGCCTAGAGCCTAGAGCCTAGAGCCTAGAGCCTAGGGCCTAGGCTATCAAGCTGGGAGGCTGGTCTATTACCTCTGGGTCTATTCTTTACATTTGCTGTCTGAGTCTTTCCTAAATCATTTTAAATTAAACATCCTCATTGGTATCCTTCTTATTCAGATTTGAGACTAAATGGGTTTAGCTTTTGTTACTAGGAGATACAATCTCAAAGCAATCTCCCTGACTACCTGACTCTTACCTACTGTTCCTTCCCAAAGATCCCTGAGGCTTCACTACAGAAGTGATTTGTAGATAGGTCTATAGTGACTGGGCTCCAAACAATGTTTTGATGGGCTTTGCTTTGCTGAAGTGCTCTGTGTCTGTTGCAAAGAAAAGTGTCTTTGATGAAGGGTGAAGACTACAATTATCTCAGGTTATAAGTACAAATATTTCTAGATTGTTGTTAGCAATTATGCTGGTTTCATGATTTAGAGGCTGTAGATTCTCTTCTACTAACCATGATGACTCTAGCACTGAATAGTTGGTTAGGTTTCCAGTACCATATATCCCTTGTGAGGAAAAGCCCACAAGATCTCAATCCCATTAAAAGAACTGTAGATGACTAATTAAAGTGATGCATGGAGCAGGTGAGGTGCACTTTCTCAGGGAATTGCAAATTGAGGTCACCTTGTGCCAAGGGAAATCCCTGACAACATACACAAAATTATCATTTTAAAGAATATTGAGACAGAACATGTTCTATTTGAGAACACACACACACACACACACACACACACACACACACACACACATATATATATATATATATATATATATACAATTTATAAAATAAGAAGAAATTAATTTGAAAGATAAAAGGGGGTATAAGGGAGAGTTTACAGAGATGAAACTGAATGGATGAATGTGTTTATAATATAATTTTCAATTTAGAAATAAAAATGAATGAATTAGATCATCATCATGTATATATAAGACATTATTTTGAGCACTATCTATACAAGAAAGAGTTATTTATTTTTAAACACAATTATCTTATTTTTAATTTTTTGTGAATATGACTTCATTATCTGAAAATTTATTTGATTTCAAATATTGCCTTTCCTGATATGTAAAAATTTGAATGAAGTCCAGATATACTTTACAGTATTTCGTGATAAAGACTGGGGGGTTATTTGTTGATGCTATAAGACCTGGGCTCACTTAGAGCACTCCTGAAGCACAACCTGGAACTTAAGATACAACTAGTAAGAAATAATATTAAGTTATTCATGCTCAAGATTCTGACCCCTTCCCCATTCAATCACCTATAAAATATGTTCACATACAAACACCAGTGTGAGTTTGATCAATTTTCAAGATATTTGTAATCAATTTAAATCCGTCCTAAAAAATCACAGTAAAAAAGTAAAAATGTGGATGTAAAGTAGAACAAACTAGAGTCTGCAATTTAGCCAGCTGTGATTTACTATACATTAGTATGGTTAAGGAATAAAATGAAATTGACCCTAAAAAGAGTAAGGACTACACAGTAGCATTAATATCAAATGATGAAATAGGGAGGATATCTGAGACACTGACTACCACAAAGAAACAAAAAATAATGCAGTGGGGAAAAGGACATAAAAATTCAAACAATTCTCCATCAGAATTTTTGTCATTTGCCACTGTATAGAATGATGGGGCTTGTCTATCCATATATTATATTACTTCTTTCCACATTTATCTAAAAAATGTGTTAAAGCAAGTGTTCCTTTTCTTCCATTTCTTTTCCCTTTAATTTCAATAGAAACCTAATTGAAAAGTGTGTGCTCCTATATCTATTGTGAATCTACATTTAGAATATTTAATTAATTTATAGTTTTCCTTCTGGTTCTACTGAGATGTTACTTTAGGAAGTTCATTTGGCAAAACATGTATGTATATGTGAGTATATGTGTGTGTTTGTGTATGTATGAGTTGTGTGTATGTGTAAATATGTGTGAGTCTTTATATGTGTGTGTCTGTGTATGTATGTGTGTGTATTTGTGCATATGTGTGTGTCTGTGTGTACATATGTGTGTCTATCGGTATGTATGTGTATGGTATGTGTATATATGTGTATGTGTTATTGTAGGTATTCAGTGTGTACATATGTGTGTATGTCTGTCTCTGTCTCTGTCTCTGTCTCTGTCTCTGTCTCTCTCTCTCTCTCTCTCTCTCTCTCTCTCTCTCTGTGTGTCTGTGTGTGTGTGTGTGTGTGTGTGTGTGTGTGCATTTGTTTGTATTTGGTGGTATCAATATGAGACATTGTAATATATAGGGAAATATAGGTCATTGACAATTACTTAGGCCAAAATTAAAGCTTATCTCTTCTTTTTCAAAAATAACATTTGCTGAAAAAAGCATATTTAGAGGTGAATAGGTTAAACCATAATTTACCTTAAAGCATAGAGTAAATTAACTTTATATTCTATCAAACACTAGTATTTATGAACGCATACGTATGCCCAAATATACATGTGCATGCACTGCCAATGAATAAAAAATAGCCTATGAATTTGAAGGAGAACAAAGAGGGTTACATAAGAAAATTTAAGAGAGAAAGGGGGAGGAGAAATGTTTCAGGTAAACTAAAAATATGCTTTCAAAATATTTGAATCTATCAAATTTTACAGCATTATTTTTCTCTACTATTTAAAAGTTTAGGCCTTTAGAAAAGAGATTAATACTCACTCATACCTCATTGCCTTTAATTTAACTATTAAATACCATAAAATTTTGATAAAATTATTTATGAATTAATTTATTATTTCTCCCTTGAAAAATTCTGACCCATATTTTTACTATTAAAGCAAAATAAACCCAAGTTTATCACTGTCTTCAAAAATCAAATGTCCAGAGAAATTTGTCAGAAAAGAAATATCCTCAAAATGTACAGAATTAATAAGTCTCCCAAGGGAAGTAAAGCCTAAACAATTATAATATTTTCAAAGTTTCAGAGTTTAAAAGACACATATGAAATTAGCCAGCCATGTATGACTGCTCCAAGAACCTCTCAAAAAGTTGAAATTCCATATAACTTAAGACATAATATGAAATTTTAAATAAGCTATGTTTTCTTTGATTTAAAGTAAAAATATATATATTCATTAGAATAAAAATCCATTCAGTTATTTTAATTAGAAATAAAATTATTTTACATGTCAATCCCAGGTCCCTTTCTCTCCTCTTCTCCCCTGCCACACCAACTAACACCCTAGCTATCCCATATCCATTCTGCTCCCAAGGGAGCGTGAGGCCTTCCATAGGGGTCTTCAACGTTTGTCTTATTCTTTGGGATAAGGCCTAGACCAACCCCCTTGTGTCTAGGCTCAGGGAGTATCCTTCCATCTGGGATAGGACCCCAAAATCCATTCCTATGCTAGGGATAATTTCTGATCCACTATAAGTGGTCCCATAGATTTTCAGGATCTCCTCACTGACACCCATATTCATAGGGTCTGTATCAGTCCCACGCTGGTTTCCCAGGTATCAGTCTGGGGGCCTAGTTTTGGTTTTTCAAGATAGTATTCTCTGTGGCTTTGTAGGCTGTCCTAGAACTAGTTCTTGTAGATCAGGCTGTTCTCGAACTCATAGAGATCTGCCTGCCTCTGTCTCCTCGGTGCTAGGATTAAAGGTGTGCACCACCACCACCTGGCAAATCCAATCAATTTTAAACTACAATAAAATATTTATATGTACTCCTGTACATACATAGTCCATTGTTGGTCACTTTAAACATTGTCCATTTTCTGACATACCATTCAAATAATTCCATTTTTTCATGTACATTTAGCACTACATGTGGCATATTTTCTAGAAATTACTTCTACTTCACAGGAGAATTGGTTATTCCAAATCCAAAATGATACATTGCCCCAAATTTTCTACTCATTATTACAAGTTGTTATTTTTCCATTTATCTCCAATTAGTCTTACTAAGGTTTCCTTCTCATTTAAATAACATAATAATACAGTTTCCTACCTATGGAAAAACATGGATAAGACCACACATTTAAACACAATGAAATACTAGTTACCTTATGAAAAATACTGGATGAGTCAGAAAGTTTTCCAAGGTTCCAAAGATAATCTGCATAATGGAACATAAAAGAAATAAGTTTTATAGGTATAAAAATAAGAAAATTTCAAAGTATAGTCAACAACAACCAACATGTATATGAACAAAGCCTTGAATTTTTTCATCACAAAGAAGAGAAATAGTTGTCTTGACTTGTCAATGAATGAAACAATGTAGAACATATAAACCTGTGAGATTTTTACCATAAGTATGTTTTTATGTAAACGTTTTAAAAAAATCAAATTACAGATGTTGAAATATAACATGTACATCTTTGTGTTTAAAAATGTTTCACTGAATTCTCTTTTTAGCATATAATCTTTGACTTTTGAGTGAAGTTGGGCACTGTAAACTTGAAATAAATATTAAAATGCACCACAAAATTGTACAAGTGAGAGTGTTAAATGAGAGAGTAAGCAACAGTGAGAGTACAGAAAACAGTTGTCTAAATCTAAGATTTTAAAAGTAATTTTGTTCACTATTTGCATACTCTTTACTAAAGTGAGGGCTGAAAATTTCCTATCAAAACAGATAGTAATATCTAAGGACCTACTCAAATTATCTCCAGTTCTTTGGCTGCCCATAGTTTGATATAAATGCCACCAGGTCCCTACAGTGAAGGTTTTGCCTTCAGCTAGTGGCATTATTTTGAGAATTTCTGAAAAGATAAGGAGATTAGTCCAAGCTGAAGGAAGTATTGAGGGATGTGTCCTGAAAAGGAATCTTGTCCCTGGCACCTTTCTGACTCTGCTTCTACTGGTAGGCAATATGTGAGCATCCCTGTTCAACCATGCATTTTCTGTTACGGTGTCCAGCCTTACTCTTGGCTAAGAAATCACCAATTAAACCTGTGAAATATTAGTGTATAAATGTTTCTCCATGTTTAGTTGCTTAGGTCACTTTTAATTTTCATCAAATATCAATGAAAAACTGACTCATACATGAAGTTTTTAGCAGCCATTACACTATATTAATTCAATAGCTAATTTTCAGGGTTCTCAGACAGCAACTCTATACAAATCCCTAATAAAAACTCATGGAAATGCCAAGAATCTAAAGCAAAGGAACTTACTGTTTGACGTTTTAAATTCAAATGTCAGCCCAAAATGATAGACATGCTGATTGAAAACAAAATACTAAATATTTTTTAACTTTGAATTTAGATTCCTTAATTTTTTCTGCAGGCTTATACCCTATTTATTTTAAAGTTAGCAATATATGAATTTCTCACGGTGCAGGTTGTTAGGCATGATTGGTTCTTAAAATTTTTCTAGACTAATTTTTTCTTTTGTGGGATGTCTGAAATAACAGGGTTTGGGTAGACAGAGCTAGCTTAGGTTGATATCAGCAGAGCCTCAGACTTTCCCATTTATCTTAAATATTTTCTTTATATGTTCTCCTGATGGTATACACATTTGTACTAAAACTTTCAAAAATATTATTCAAACAGTGATATGATTGAGTCAATTTTCCAAAGATAATTGTTCAATGAAAGACTGACCCTGAATATGGAAGGTCTTGTCCCTTAGGCTTGAAAGCTTGATTATAGCAAAGGTTCCAAAAGTGATGCCTGTAGCTGTCATTCCAATGCTCTCCTTTCTGAGTGATATTGACTAAACAGCTATGTTCCAAAATATTCTTCCACCAGAAAAAATGGAATAAGCCTGCCAAGATGAAACCATGAATCTCTGGGCCAAAATATACCTACTGCTTTTATTTTGCTTTTTTTTTTTCTTTTGATAAAGCACTATGTCACAGTGCTGAAGTGTCTGGTATTGGAAAAGTTCTTAGGACTTTTGAGTTGGTTAATAGGAGGAATTTGTAAAAGTTTGGATTGAAAAATAGGTGATCTATACCATTATATTTAAGTATTCATTTCTATAAATAACTAACAAAAAGGTAAAGGTTCACTTTGAATTAAGTTGGGATGACCTAAAATTCTAAATATTCCACATAAGAATATCTATTAGACTTTTCAATTTAATGGATACATATTAACCAATAGTTCTCAAAATAATATATATTCTTTAGTTGACAATGCAAAGTAAAGCCAAGTAGTGATGGTACACACCTTTATTCCGAGCACTGGGGAGACAGAGGCAGCAGATCTCTGTGACTTTGAGACCAGCCTGGTATACAGGAGCTAGTTCCAGAACACCTTCCTGTCTCAAAGCACCCCTGCCAAAAAAGAAAGAAAGTATAAAGTACGTTGTTAAAGAGGCCTTGAGGAAATAATTAAAGCTGTTATTTTTGTTTATATAAACATTTTAAACATAAAAATCAGCAACAGAAATTTAAATATTAACCCATATCTAGATCAATAATGCTGTTTTATTGAATGCATGTATTTTAAAAGAAATAATCAGATATCATCATAAGGAAAATATTAAAATTTATGAGAAAGGTCATCATTAAACCATTGAGTGTCTTTGTATCTTTTGAGGATAATGTTTTTTTTAAAAAATTAGATATAAATATTATCTAAAATACTCTATATAAAATATTACTATTCCATGTGATTTTGACTAATAAAATATATGATTCCCATTGTTTTTAACTGCTTTACTTATAGCACAAACTATACCAGGTGTTTTATATGTAAATTTTTTTACAGTAGAAAGTCTCCTTTTCAAATTTTGAATTGGCACTTTATGACATACAAAGTTTCTTAACCCTTGTATTCACAATGCAATAAGTTTCCCACTAGGGTTTGATTATATTAGCAAGTAAAAAAGGGCTTTTGCACAAATTGAATGAGACAGTCATATAAACCCAAAATGATTTCCCTTTTATAAATACTTCTGAACTATAGAAATTAATGTGAACTGGTTAGTATTCAACGTCCAATAATTTTCCTCTTTATGTTTATATCAGAATTTGACACCAATTTAAATTCTAAAGCCAAATCATATTTATAAAGCAATTATATTTGTTCAGAGTAAAAACATGTTTGCCCATAGCTCCAATGTACTTGAGAGTGACATTATGTGCCTTACTCTGGTGAAGGGGAAGAAAAAAAACTAATTATTGATAAGTGTTTTCTCTTTGACTTAGAATATAAGGGCCTAAATGCCAGTCTTGCTTATTTGAGTAGGCATTATTTGGATAGTACATTCTGTACAAATTTAAATAATTTAGATCATCTATGAATGACTCTACCAAATCAGTAAGGCAGTTGAAAAACAGAAACATCATTGAAAAATGGTAAATTTAACTTCTAAAGTGTTTTATAATTTAATGATACTTTTCCTTATTATTACACACAAACAAGGAAGCAGTTCTAGTAGTTAAAGCAGTTATTATTCATTTCAGACATCCACTAAAAAAAGTCCAATTTGATTGGCATAAAAGAATGACCAACTATTCCCTATTCCTATGTATTCCACTATTAGTAGTATCCTCTGGACCAATTGTAGCAATAACAACCAAGACCAAGTCAGCCTCTAAAACATCACATTAACCATGGCACAAGTATAACATTTTGACCATATACCATAAATAAGCACAATAAATAAATATGAATAGGAAATTACACAACAAACACAAGCTCTAAATTCAGAACAGGAGAATACAAGTACAGTAAAAAGATGAACTGAAGTATAGAATCTTTAATTCAGGACAGATGCCAGTTGAAATATAATAAATAATTCATTAATGAAACATAAAGGTAACAAGAAAACATATCAGGAGATAATATAAAGAAAAAGATGGTTATGTCACTTTTAATTTTAATTTAAAAGCTTAATTAAAATAAGGGGAAAAATTAAAAGATGGAAGGAAATGAATATGGATGTTTAGAATACCTAAGATGCCAAAAAATTGGAGTACCTGAAATGAAACTATAATACTGAGCAAAATTAGTAATTACATATTCTAAAGATTGAATGAACTTTGCTAGTAATTTATTGTTAATTCAAGACATATTTTCACAAATAAATGGCAGTTTATATCTATTGATGTGTCTTAATGCATTGAGCAAAGCTGCTTAGTTTTGATATATTAGAAAATAGATCTAAAAATTTAAAATTTTACAGTACTAGAATAAAATGCATTGGAATTCTATGTGACCAGAATTCTAAATAGCACTATATATTTCAATACCAATATATAAATCCCTTTCGAAAAATATTCAATGCTCTTCAATATACTATGTAAGTGATGTTTTATAAAATCAAATGAGATGGTTATGCAATGGGTTATATGACTTTTCCGGAGGAGGGTATCTATTTGCATTCACTCTACGTAGAGAAAATAATGTCAGATACAAGTAACAATATTATCTATGAAAGTACAATTTGGTAAACCCATAATATTATTAGGCTTCCCAGGAGCCTAGGTAACTCAAAGGTCATCAAAGTTGCCAGGTATACATGTGTGATGGCTCAAAAAGCTATACCCCCAGTTTCCATTATAGAAGCAACATATACTACTCCATGAAAATATCCTGAAGTATTTTCTATGAGAAATGGTCCCCTTCATTTTGCTGTTTGTGGCCTTGTGGGAGGTAGATATCACTGTGGTTAGGCTTTGAGTATTGAGGCCCTGCCTTACTCCCAGTTCATTCTCTGCTTTGCTTGCTGATAATTTGTGAACTCAAGACTCATTGCGCAAGCTGCCACAACTGGTGCAAACTGACATGGCTCTGTTCTACCAACATGTACACTTACTTCTCTAGAATCCTAAGAAAATATAAATTCTTCCTCTGCTTGCTCTCATGATGCTCTCATGAGCATCACACTCAGCAGAAAGTAGTTAATTTTCTTAGTCACTATTCTCTTGTATAAGAAGACATCATGATCAAGACAATTCTCATGCAAGAAAGTATTTAATAGGGGAATTGTTTACAGTTTCCGAGGTTTAGTCCATTATCATTATTGTGGGGAACAAGGCAGTTTGTAGGGAGGTGGAGAAGTAGCTGAGAGCTACCATGTCAAGAGCCATTGACAGAGATGGAGAGAGAAAGACAACAAAGACAGAGACAGGAGACAGAAAAAGAGAGAAAGAGAGGCCTAGCATGGTTTTTGGAAACCTCACAGCCTAGCCCAACTGACATACTTCTTCCAACAA
Source organism: Cricetulus griseus (assembly GCF_003668045.3). Taxonomy (NCBI): domain Eukaryota; kingdom Metazoa; phylum Chordata; class Mammalia; order Rodentia; family Cricetidae; genus Cricetulus; species Cricetulus griseus. Next base: position 239,011,328 of record NC_048595.1, on the reverse strand, counting down.
GGCAAGTTGCATACACTAGAGGTAGAAATGTAAAGTGCAATATGACTCTGCATATTGACAGTCGGTAACTATTTTGAGAGATTGTGAAAATTACCTAAGTACCATGATAATGGCATACAATTCTGCCCTTTTACAGTTATAAGGGCTTTGAACCACTTTACTTATATTTCCTGATTTATAAACTGCCTTACCTGATTTGTATGCATCAGTGTAGAATGTAGGGACTCCAGAGAGTGCTGTTTCCCTTACAATGCATGGAACAATCCAAATGGCTTTCCTTATAAAGTTTATTCTCTCACTTTTGGGTAATTGTTGCTAATTGTTCCCAAAAAGTTACTGAAAGCTCTTTGCCAATACTCATTATCTTTCCATAAGGAGGAAATTGCCTCATTAGTTAAAGGTACAATGATTTCTGCTGGGTCCATTCCTATCAGATGATGAAGTCTTAATTTTCCTTTTAAAAACAAATTAGAAATGTTTTCTATATATGTTTTTAAATATTTTTTATTTTCCTCATGTGTTAGAAATATCCATTCTTATATGTTATCTTCCCTCTGCATCAAAATACCTGAAGGGTATTTCCTTTATGGTAAGATAACCATTACACAGTCTAGCTTTGGACATGGAAATCTGGAAAACGGTCCACAAGTGCCTCTAGTATTCTTTTTATTCTACCAATTCTAATTATTTTTCAGCTTCAGCTGATAATATTCTTTGACTATTTAAGTCCTTGTACCCTTTTAGGTTCTTTTTAAAAATTTTTAGTTTTTATCCTTCTACTCTAATAATAGTCTCTAGCTGGAAAATCTCTCCTAGAAATTTTTTGAAGATCTTTAAGAGTCTGATATCAATCCCCCTGATCTGTACATTTTGTGGTCTAATTTTCTGTAGACATATTTTATATCCTAAATCATTGATAGACTCTGCTCTTTGTATTTTTTGAAGGGCAATTTGTAATACCTAGTGAGATAAAATCCCTTTACTTACTCAAGCACTTTTTTTCTAATACCTCTGCCTTAGAATCAGCTAACAATATATCATCATTTAGTGATAAATTATAGATTGTGAAAATTGGTTACAAATTATTTTGAATGCTTTTGCACAAATATTGGCACAGGCTGGTGTTATTTAGCATTCCCTTTGGCAGGACTTTCCAGTGATATCTCATGACTTGATGAGAATTATTGGAAGTAGGCAGAAAGAAGTTAAATTTTCCTTAACCCTTTCTTGAAAATGTCTATGGAAGAAAAATCTTTTAAATCAATAACAATAATAGACCATTCTTTAGGTATCAGATAAGGCAAAGGCATTCCAGGCTGTAGAAAGCTAATTGCTGAAATTAATTTATTGATCACTCTCAGGTTTGTAAGCACTCTCCATTTTCCAGAATTCATTTTATAAGAATTACAGGAGAATTCCGAGGTCTGGTAGATTCTTCAATATATCCACCATTTAGCTGTTCCTGGGGGAGCTTTTCTAGAGCCTCTAGCTCTCTCAGAGATTAGATTGGCACTAGTATTCTGTTTTTGTACAACCTGGAAACTTGGTGTCTGATTTATATAATGCCTTATAATATTTTTCCACAAACATTAGTTTGTTTATAGTTCATATCTGATACTGGAGGAATGTTAATCTGGATATTCCATTGCTGCAATAGATGATGCCCTTGTCTAAAATTTCTTCTCAGATGTCCTCTTCTTCCACAATTAAAACATTTGCTATTTTAATGTTTTTTCATAACTTTGGAGATGGATTCTCCTACCCAATACTCAGTGTCATAATCACTAGACTCAATATTGGCTGTGTGCAGGATCCATTCATCCAGTGTTGCTGATCTGATCTTTAAGGGCCAAAGCACCTTTTTGCATTGTGAATTTACATTCTCATAAGATAGAGACTTTATGAGTATTTCTCTAGCTTCTGGATCTGCTCCCCCTATTTGAACTCCTGTAGTCTAACTTTGCAAAAATGTATTATAATGTTCCTTCAGGCCTTGTAACACATTAGCATAGGCCTCAATTCTTTCCCCTGGGTGTTGAATCTTATCCCAAGCATGTATAGCTTCTGTATGGCATAGGGACAAGATATATTAATCATATCCCGCTTGAGTTTCTGCATCACCATAAAGATCCTCACCAAGAATTTCATCTTGGGGAACATTACAACCTTTCTTTTGGCCTTGAAGTTCAAGTGCTTTCACTTCTCTCCATAAAGCACATCATTCAATTTGAGACCCAATTGCGATTACAGATTAGACTAATTGGCCCCAAACATTAGGGGTCACTCTGTTTCTTGATGCCCATAACTCTACTAATTTTCTCACATATGGTGAATGCATGTCATAAGAGACTAATGCTTCCTTTGTACCTTTAAATCTTTCATATATATTGGCTCCAAATGACATTCAATGAATCCTGTTGTGCATTTTCTGGTTACTGTTTGTTCAGTAACAGTAATGGGGTAAAACATAGAGGATGAACTATCTTTGGTAGTTCATCTCTGACTCTGAACGGTAGTGGTAATGTTAAGTTCCTTTCATTCTCTATTGTTTGTACCTTTGCTTCTGGTGTATCAATTGAAAGGTTTTCTATGACCTGTAATCTGTTTACCATTGTTTCTCTGAGTGTTTGAATTTCCTGGAAAGTATAAATTTCTAAGGATTTTATTAAATCATTCAATTTTTTTTGTTTTTTTTCACTTGCATATGATGCTAAAGATTTAATGTTCTCATCCTTAGAGATTACCTGAATGGCATGTAAATTGCCTTCCAAAACAGTGTTCAATCTGTTAGCTTGTCATTAGTCTCAGACATGGAATCTTTTTTGTGTTAATATTTCAATCTTGTGTTTCATTTTTTTTTCATTCTTGTTTGTCAAGTCATCAGACATGGAACAAAAGTTTTCTGTTAGCTGGTGAGTTTTACATTCCATGTTTTGCATTGTTTATTGAATCACCATTGCTGTTTTCAATGTTCTGAATCCTTTTTTCTAAGCCCCATTATTAGTTTGTAAAGTCCATAGGATTCCTTCAAGTAACTCATTCTTCACTCTAGTATCAAACCATTTCTTTAAGGATATTATATGGATTATGAAACTAGTAGGCACCATGGGCAGTAAATATATTCTAAATAGGTAGAAACCCTCTTATAATTGCATCCATATAAGAAACTGAAAGATTTTTCACTTCCTGTATAGTAATATTTTCTGTCATTGCTATGAGGTAGTCAATTTACTTTAAATAGTTTCCTGAACCATGGAGATCTGGGTGATTGATGGCCCATGGAAAACCCTGAAGCCAGGTGGGCAAATTGAGTGGAAAGAAAAACTGCTGCAACTCAAAGGTTTGGGCTGCTTTAAACAGGTGTATGCCTGCAAATCCACAGCATGAAAAGAACACAGTGAAATACTGGCTTTTCCTGGGATATGCCACAGCACTGTTCATCATCAAAATTGGCCAATTGATTTAGGGAAGGGTGTAGGCTGTCCACTGTGTATCTTGGCTAAGAGAGTGTCCCTCCATGGGAAATGGGCTCCTGAATTCTATTCGTGCACTAGGGATACATCATGGTTACACTGCCAAAGGATCCATAGATTTCCCAATGCTCCTAGCTGACACCCATATTCAAGCTGCCTGGTTTTGTCTTTGTTATTTTCCTAGCTACCAGACTGGGGTCCATGAGTTCCCAGTTGCTGAGGTCAGCTGTTTTTGTGGATTTTCCCAGCATGGTCTTGACCCCTTTGTTCATCACTCCTCCAAAAGGCTAGTCAGCAAAATACTAAATAATTCAACTAAAAAGTGGGGAACTAAACAGAGAATTACCAATAGAGGAATCTAAAATGGCTGAAAGACACTTAAGAATTTGCTCATCATCCTTAGCCATCAGGGAAATGAACATCAAAACAAACCTGAGATACATCTTATACCTGTCAGAATGCCTATAATAAAAAACAATGACAACTGATGCTGGAGAGGACAAGGAGAAAGATAAAAAACTTCTCCATTGCTGTGTAGGAATATAAACTTGTACAGCCACTTTGGAAATCAGTATAGTGGTTTCTCAGGAAAACAGGAATCAATCTACCTCAAGACCAAGCAATGGCACTCTTAGGCATATACCCAAAGGATGCACATTCACACCACAAGGTTATCGGTTGAACTAAGTTCATAGCAGCATTATTTGTAACAGCCAGAACCTGGAAGCAACCTAGATGTCCCTCCACCAAAGAATGGATAAAGAAAATGTGGTACATTTCTACAATGGAGTACTACTTAGTCATAAAAAAATGACATCTTGAAATTCACAGACCAATGGATAGAACTAGAAGAAACCATTCTGTGTGAGGTAATGCAGACACAGAAAATCAAACATGGAAAGTACACTCAGAGAAACATGATGAAAACTTGAATGATTTACAAAATTTATAAAGTTATACTAGGCTCAAAGGAAGCCTTCATGATTTTTTTATAAAGACTGTCATTAGTATTAAATTGAATGATATGAGAGTAAAACACTAGAAAAATAACAATTGAAAATATGGCTTTTGAAAATGCTAATGTCCAATGCAAAAAGATAATTAAGCCTTTAAAAGATCAGCACCTTGGAGGATTGGATGCAAGATGCAATTAATATTTAAGCTCATGGTTATGATGATTATATGAATAACAGAAGTGTTTTCAACAGAAGTGTTTTTAAGAGGTTAAAAGAAAATCCAAAATGTCCAATCTTTTAATTGTGGCAAACAGATTCACTTGAGAAGATATTTTAAATAGGGCATTTATGTAAATTAATATTTTTATAATTTAATACAAACAGAATGCCTCTCCCTTATTGATTATGCAGAAGGTATGGCAAAGGCAGGAATTAGACTAAGGAATGTAAGTCAACAGGGCATTATCAAGGTAATCCTTTGCCCTTGGGAAATGCCTGAGGGGCCTCTTGAAAGTCTCTATGCCACATTAAGTCCAGTCATTTCCTGCCAACATGGATGATACTCCTTCCTTGAACAGCTACATAACTTATGCCGATTGAAAAAATATCATTCTGAAAGATAGAAGAGATTTAGAAGATAAAACATAACATTCAGGAGAAACCAGAACTTCTTATTGGTAAGTATCAGATCCTGAAAGTTGGGTTTGAGAAATGTCTTTTTTTTGTTTTTCTTTTGTTTTTGTTTTCTTTTCAGGGAATATAAAACAAATATCTTGGAGAATTTAAAGACATTTGTACAAATAAGAATGCAAAGAAGAAGAAACAAATACTTGAAAAATTATCAAGAAAAAACATAACAATATAAATAAATAATAATAATAAAGATGTAATCTGAGCTAATGGAAACTCTGAAGTCTCCTAAGAGAAGATGGAATCCCAGGAGGGAGGAGGTCACAAAGACCTTTAATACTACAACTTGGGAGGCAAACACAAACAAATCTTTGTAAATTCAGGCAGTCTGATCTACAACATGTGTTTCAAGACAGCCAGGGCTATTAACAGAGAGAAATCCTGTCTTGTGAAATAAACCAAGAAAAAAAAAATAAGGAAGAGAAAGGAGAAGCCCACAACAACAATTTCACCAGGACTTTGCTAGCTGCGTTAAGGTGAACAATACCAACTCAGCATCTGCTTTAGACTATAAAGTGCTCAGAAAAATTTCATGATGGACAGCTGAGATAATCCAGCTTCATAAGTACTGCTCAGAACAAATTGGTGGTGGCCACCTTATATGAATCCAGCCACACAGAGTAGTAGAGCCAGAAGTTGACACAAGCCCTACATTTTCCCATTATGCTTAGACTGGACAAAAATGATACAGCTTGACATTTAACCTCAATTCTGATTTTCAGGATCTGCTAAAGATCCTGTTACCCCCAAGACAATATGAAGTAACTTTAAGAACATGAACCCGACATTCCCAAGAGGTAAGATGGGTGGTATCTGGTCACTCATTGTGTTGGGGATATTTGTCATTGTTTTAGGGAGATTTGTTACAAAACATTGGTTATGGTCAGGAAAAGAGTTGAAGAAAGAGTATCAGATTCAAGATTTTTATGTTTTTAAAAAAGTGGAATACAGACATGATAGGATAAAAGTTTATTGTATTGAATCTAGCCATAAAAAGCTCTTACAACTAATAGTTTTCAATAGAGTACATTGGGTTAGACTTTTGCATATGTATACAAATATAGATTAATACAAATTTGAGAGTAATTGGTTAAAACATACTGTATATGTATGTCTAATGTTGTTCAAGTTACTTTACCTATACAGCTCGTTTACCAATGTAATATACATTTTTAGTTATTGACAGCTATTATTACCAACCACATAGGATAATAAGGAAATGAAAGTTGATAATTGGTCACCTATTGCAACTGAATTTGTAGTCGTATTAGGCATGTTATCAAGGTCAAACCGAGTTATATTTTATAAAGTCAGGTTATCTTCAAACAATCCAGAGATCTGAAGAATATGGCTTTTTAAATGCTTTCATAAAATATTGTTGTTTTTTATGAAAATGAGGCATGACTTCCCTGGTAGTACCATTCTACACAAGATAAGATGAAGGGTATTGAAGAAATTCTCCATGGAACTTACTTTCTTTGCGAATAAGTTAACCACAGAATAAGAAAGCACCCTGGCCTCAAATGCTGCTCCAATTGGACTAACAGAACACAAAAGAGAGTGGCTGCAAAACCCTGCCAAGAAAAGGTAAAAGCTCTTCAGGAAAATCCTGCTTCACAAAAAGTCTACTATATATTCTAGACCTGTAGGCTGTAGATTCATGCCCCAACATTGGAAAATAATTTTGGGTGACTGTCCATGAAGCCAGATGTTTTTGTCATTTCTCACATTATTTGGAAGTTGCTAGATAGCACTACCTACTTACTCAGTTAATATTAATTCCTTCTTAGATCCGTGTGGGAGATGAAGGCTAGATATTGTGTTTATAGTTTTCATTGATTACCAGACTCAGTAAAGAAACTCACTAGAACTGTGTACAGTATAAATGATTTGAAAGGCATTGAAAGATAATTTGATAATGCAAAATATAATAGGAAATAAATTATGTACAAGTATTCTCTGTGAAATTGTCAAATTCAAACAGAATAGATATTTTTGATGTAATTATTACACATATATTTTATGCTTATTGTATATAGTTTTTCTTATGTTGCTTGCAGCCCTTTCTTTTTCCTATTAGAGAAAGAAGGAGAATTGTGCTGATATGTTGTTTATGATTTCTTAAAACCACTGGAGATCAAAATCTCAAAGTGGCCATAATATTTAGCCATAGAATCCAGGCACTGGTGGCACAGGACTTTTATCCCAGGACACATGATTAAGGGGTAGATGGACCTCTGATAGTTCAAGGCCTCACTGACTACATGAAATTGATACAGTCTCAAAAGAAACAGCTGACATAATGGTGATCTCAGCACATGGGATCACATGCCTTTAATCCCAGCACTAGGAGATACAGGCAAGAGTGATATGGCTGGGCCAAGAAAGGAACAAAAGGCAGGAGGAGACTGAAAATGAGAGTCATTGCCTCCATGGATTTGTGGAGAGAGAATCAACTATTTCAGATGGATAGAAGCAAGTTCTAGTGACTTGGCTGCTTTGCTTCATTGATCTTCATTTTGAAGCTTAAATTACAATATCAGTTTCTGTGTCATTTATTCATCATACTACATTGTGCAAATGTGAAAAGTCTGATAAGAATTGGATATTGCTAATTTTAGCAAGATTCTCATACTTATCTTTATTTAAGTAGTGTAGTGATTTTTTAAGAGTCAACTTTTAGAAGCACATTAAATGTTTTCTTCATGCTTATCCCTGACAACAAGTATGGCAATATACATCAAACATCTGAAGTTAGTTGATGATGTGGTTTTGTGCTTCCTTAAAATAATCACTCAAATTATCTATATTTTTTTCAATATTTTATTTTATATTGTTAAAAACAAAAATTATTCCTTCCACTTTCTCTCGTTCTTCATACATTTTTCACAATTTTATTAGAGGCATCTTAATGAAGAGTAGATTTAATCAAAAATTTATTCCTCCAGTCTAAATTTAAATATCCTCTATCTTCTTTTCTGGGAAGCTTTATTTAAATACACATAACCAATAGTTAACATTTTGTGATATAGTGCATGTAAATGTGGTGCATGATTTATATAGAGGCTTATATGAATATGATGTTTGGTATAGAATGTATACATACATATTTGGCTGCGCTTACTATTTCCTCAACTGCCTTACCACAATTATACAATTGTATTCTATTATTGTTTTTATAAGCATTTTAAAATTGTTTTTGATCTTATTAGATTGTTTGAAATGAAAATATTGATACATCCTGAATTTAATATTTCTATGCATAAAAAATATGAAGTAGGAAGCTATAAACTAAATGTTACAATAGTTAATATTGTATTTTTTCAACTTGTTGTACAATGATGTACTTCCAATATTAAAACTTAAAGCTCATCATAAACATTAGGTGTTTTTTCTTAAGCATTCAATCATTTATTATTTAACATCCATTCACATGAAATCAATACTAAACTATTCATCATCATAATAAATTTTGTCAAATATTAAATTATGATTTAATATTATATACTGAAAATAAGAGATTTTAGGCTTTAATAGATCTGTGGAAATATTTGAATTCAGTTTAATACCAAAAAACAAAATACTCAACCCATGTACTTTGACAAATGTCAAAGATATTTTAAGTTTTCTGGGTTTTTTATTTAAATTAGAAAAAAAGCTTGTTTTACACATCACTCCTAATTCCCTCTCCCTCCCCTAATGCTATGCCCTCCACCAACCCATCTTCTTTCTGATCCCCAGGGAGGGAGTAGCCTTCCATGGGGTATCTTCCAAGTCTGTATTACCACTTGGGTCAGAGTCTAGACCCTCCCTCATGTGTCTAGGCTGAGAGAGTATCCCTCTATGTGGAGTGGGCTCCCAACATCCATTCGTGTACTCGGGATAAATACTGATCCATTATCAGAGGTCCAATAGATTGCCCAGATCTCCAAGCTGACATCTACATTCAGGGATTTGAAATCAGTCCTCTGCTGGTTTCCCAGCTATCAGTCTAGAGTCCATGAGCTCACACTTGTTTAGGTCAGCTGTTTCTGTGAGTTTCTCCAGCCTGGTCTTTACACCTTTGCTCATCACTCCTCCTTCTCTGCAACTGGATTCAAGAGTTCAGCTCAGTGTTTAGCTGTGGGTGTTTGCTTCTGCTTCCACCAGCTACTGTATGAAGGCTCTAGGAAAGCATATGAAGTAGACACAAATCTCATTATCAGAGAAAGGCATTTCAGGTAATGTCTCCACTATTGATGAGATTGTTAGTTGGGGTCATCCTTGTAGATCTCTGGACATATCCCTAGTGCCAGATTTCTCTTTAAACCTATAATGGTTTCATCTATTGTGGTATCTCTTCTTGCCCTCATCTATTCTTCCCTTGACTCAAACTTCCTGCTCCCTCATATCCTCCTCTCTCCTCTTCTCACCTTCTCATTCTCTTAACTCCCTGTCCCCACCTGCTCCCAATTTGCTCAGGAGATCTTGTCTCTTTCCCCTTCTCCAAGGGAACATGTATGTCTCTCTTAGGATCCTCTTGTTTCCTAGCTCCTATTCCAGTGTGCATTGTTCTGATAATACTTTGCTGTATGTCTAAAATCCATAATAAGTGAGTATATACCATTTTTTTTGTGCTTCTGTGACTGGGTTACCTCACTCAGGATAGTTTCTTCTAGTTCCATCCATTTGCCTTCAGATTTCAAGATTCCATTGTTTTGTTTTGTTTAGTTTTCTGCTGAGTAATACTCCATTGTGTAAATGCACCACATTTTATCTATCCATCCTTCAGTTGAGGGCCTTCTAGGTTTCTTCCAGATTCTGGCTATTGGAAAAAAATGCTGCTATGAACATATTTGAGCATATGGACTGTGCATTGGGTACCAATGCTGGTGTGTAGGCAGACAGAGACTACCAGTGTCCTAGTCACACCTCCACCCATGGGAGGAGGTAAGCATGGGCCTTTTTCTGGCTTGCCTTCCAGTTCCCTGCTTGTAGCCTCCCGAGGTGGTGGGGGGGACTGCACACTGGGAACCCATCCTTGCAGACAAGCCCATCCGGAGTCTGTCAGTGTTCTAGTCCTGCCTCCTCCACCCAGGGGCTGAGGGGAGCCATCAGAGTTTTGGACCTGCTTGCACCTACCAGAAGAGAACCTTGGACCTATACCCACCCAGAGAGGAAGAGATTCCACCTGCATCCACTGGAAGAAGACATATGAAGAAAACAATATGAAAACACATTCAATAACTGAAAACCCAATATGACACCACAATAGTCTAGGGACTCTATGCCAGCAAGACCTGAACATTCCAATAAAGTTGATGTAGGAGTTAGTGACTGAAAAACAATTACATAAAAATGATAGAGGGCCTCAAAGAGGATATAAGAAAATCTCTTAAATAAATGGAAGAAAAAAACAAACCAAAAATACAAGAAATCAACAAATGTCTTTAAGAAACAAGGAAAACCAAGAAAAGACTATCAAGCAGATAAAAGAAACAATTCAAATTTTTCAGGACCTAAAACTTAAATAGAGACAATAAAGGAAACAAAAGCTGAGGGAATACTGGAAACACAAAAGCTGGATAAATGATCTGGAACTACAGATGCAAGCTTAACCAACACAATACAAGAGATGGGAAAGAGAATCACAGGAGTTGAAGATACACTAGCACAAATAGATTCATAGACCAAAGAAAATCTCAATCCAACAAATCCCTAACACAAAATATCCAGGAAATATTGTTGAAAAGACCAAACCTAAGAATAATAGATATAGAAGAAGGTGAAGAAACCCAACTCAAAGGTACAAAAACATAGTCAACAAAATCATAAAAGAAAACTTTCCTAACCTAAAGAAGGACATTCCAATGAAAGTACAAGAAGCCTACAGAACACCAAATAGAGTTGACCACAAAAAGGGCCCCTCACCACATAACAATGGAAACACAAAACATACAGTATAAAGAAAGCAGATTAAGAGAAACAAAGGAAAAATCCAAGTAACATATAAAGGCAGACTTATCAGAATTACACCTGATTTCTCCATGGAATCTCTGAAAGCTAGAAAGTCCTGGATAGTTATTCTACAAACACTAATAGATCATGGATGCCAGCCCAAACTACTATACTCAGCACAGCTTTACATCACTATAGATGGAGAAAACAAGATATTCCTTGACAAAACCAGCTTTATACAATACATATCCACTAAGGCTTCTGGTTTTAAAACTTTCTAATAGCATACAAATGTTTATCTATGACAGTAACTGTCTTAATAGTATGTTTAAGGGTTTCTTTTTCTCATTGAGCACTTTCGATGTGATAAGTTTGGAGTGTGAGGTAATGTCCTTCAGTAGCAGAAGAAATTCTGCCCATCTCAATTTAATGTTGACTGTCTGAGGGCCATTGATTGCTTGCTGTTGATTTCAATAGTTGTTACAATTACTAGAATAATAATTCTAGACTTATGAGAGACCTCATTTGCTTCCATAGATTCTAGGGCTTTGATGAAGAATCAATTCCTTTAATACAAGGAAGTAAAATAAAAAGAAAAAATCATGTTATTTGCTCTATTGATTTCTTTTATGTTTTCCCTGCTTTGTATTTATTTAGGTTTTCTGGTGTCTTCACTGTCATGCTTGGATTGAAGCTTAAGCTTGTTGCCAGAGTTTCTCCCTTCCAGTCCTCAAAGGGGAAGGAAATGCTTTCCTCTTGCTGACCTCCCTGGCCTTAGATAGAATTAGACAATGTCTTTTCTCCCTCACACCAATAGCCTAGTTGCTCTCATCTTGAAAAGCCAGTGCATCCATATGTATTAGACAGGGCAGGGAGCACTGGCTGCTATGTAATGATTTTCAAGCCTGTAGCACTTGCTCAGTGTTTATATCTTAACTCTAGAGAGAAACAATAGTCTTATGATGGCTTTTATTTGTTCTGAGATCTTAGTCTATTCTGCCAAGGAGAACTACAAACAGATTTATATTTTGGTACCTTTTTTGATGAGGAGTCCACAAAGGAAATAAATTATAATGTTTTTCTCCTGAAATACTGCCTCGTAATGAAAGAAATATGTTTAAAATTATAGATACTATTGGATTAAACAAACATTCAAATACACTCCCAGGCTCTATTCACTTCTTTATAGACTAGCTATCAGAATTTCATGATTGCTCACCATAAATAAATATTACTTTCCAAATGGAGACTGAAACAAATGAGAATGCAGCCAGGCATTTTCCTCTTGTCAAGCCTCATTATTCTGGGACTGTGGAATAGCAGCCAAGCTAGACTGTCACAACCTCATAGATTCAAACTCAATAATAACAGTAAAGCTGTGACCTTTATTATAATCCTTCATATTGAACTAGTGAAAAATAATGCAGTGATATGTATACATATTTCATTTTATATTTGTTATGACTAGTGCTGAGAAACCTCTTGGGTCAAGTAATGTTAAGCTAGCCATTAATTGAAATATCATTCATATTACAGATATAGACTTTGAGAAACCAGTTGTCATATTAGTTACAATTTTAGGTTTTATAGCTGGCTATTGTGAAAACCACCCCAGAGTGTAGTGTCAGTGCAATTCTATTAGTTAGCAACTCTGCAAATTTCACCATTAATTTCAACCTCTGTGTTTATTACATTATAAGCATATTTGTGATTTTCGTGAAATGTAACTGGAAACTTCCATGCAATTCACAGAACATGGAGTGGCTAAATATAGTGAGTACCTGGTATGCAGGTCTCTGTTTGTGGGGATGATGCTATGTATGCATGTACATATATTTTTATATAACTCTGTGTGTGTTTTCTTGCTCATTCATTATATTTTCTACATTGGGGTTGTAATTTGCTGTCATTTTTCTTTATTTCTGTACATTACATGTCATCACAAATAGTGCTCCACAGACACCACTTGGCACACCTGGATGATTTTCCATTTACTACCAGGCATTTTTATTGGTGTAACATGATCATTTTGGTCAAGATTTGTGCTATAGCAATGAGGAAACAGCATGATTAATACAGAGTCACTGTAAAGATGAACTGAGAATTAAAATAGGTTCTTTATTGATAGTGGATTTTTCTGACAAATTTCCTCATATAATTCATCTTTACATTTCAATATTTGATTTAATGAACAGTGACAACAAATAGAAATAAACAATGGCATATTCTTGTTATTATATAGACATGCTTTATTTCTCCAACTTAATTTTTGTCTATAAAATTAAAATTAGGTCTTTTGGCATGTATTGAAATATACATAGAAATAAATACAAGTGAGAATTTAATTTAACCTAAACCTCATACACTACTCATTGCAATCCATTTTAGGAATAATCTTCACCAAAATTCATACATGAGGGCCACCTTAGGATGAAGGAGATACATTTCTTTCTACCTCCAGTCTCTCTTTTACATCTTTCCCAACATTTACTAGGATGTTTTTGGTCCACTGTCACTTCTCATCCCAAAGAACATATATGATTTTCTGCAGAAATTTCTACTATGTTGTGCTTTCCTTACAGTGGAAATTCATTTTAACAATAACATCCTTTAGACAAAAAATCAGATGAATAAATTTTTCTTCCTATTGTTTCATAGATCAAAGATTGAATATATGGCACCAGTTTTTCACTCAAGAGCTCTTACTTAAAATGTCATGTTGGCTGGTGTTTTAATTATCTAAAAGCATGAATTACTATGATGTGCTGCTCATTTTTGGACAGAGCAACCAAATGTTGCATTCTCTTACATTTTTTTTTCATGAAGCTCAGACATCAAGCAGGTGAAGAAGGTGGAAACTGCATTGTTTTGCCTGGTTTAACTTTAAAGGTCATACATGAGTCACAACTCACTCAAAATTCTCAGAAGATAATAAAATCTTACTTTATGGTAGAAAAGAGATAAGGTCAAATTATTAAAAAAATATGTATGGGTGTGGACTTTAACAGACTAAACGTCTATGAAAATGTAGTGTTAATCAAACGGTGAAAGAGTACAGTTTCAGATTTATTTCAATTTCATTAGTAGTGAATTACATCATGTGTGTGATATGGACAACCCCAGATGTAAATGAAACATACTTAAATTTAATTACAAAAAGTAACATTACTGGAAGGCAAAGAATTTGGGTCTAAAATAAGTTTATGAAAAATTACTTATTCAATGAAATTGAAATTTTTTCATTTTTATAATGTGATGTAGTAGTTAACTTTCATAACTTCCTTTCCAAATTCAGTTTATAGATAAAAGTAAAAAAGTGTTTACTTTTGGAAAAAATTTTAGAATTTCTTTCAGACAAAGTGTCACAAAGTAGCCTGTCCTATCCTGGAATATGTTATATGTAGCTTATTGCAAAAACAGAGGGTAAGGTATGCAGCATTATGTCTAGCCTTGAAATCTTTCTTCACAAGCATTGCTATTAATTTTTGTAGCACCAATATCATTTATGCATGAATAAATTCCATTGGGAGATAATGATATGAAGAGATCAGATAGACTTGAGAAGTGACACTCAGAATACAAGAAAAGAATGTGAAATATTCTCAAATAACTTGTGTAGATAAAAGTATTTGAATAACTATAATTTTATGAACTATACAGGATGGTAAGGGAAATTTGGTTTATTAAATTAGACCATGGACCCAAATATTACTAAACTACATTTTTTAAAATAACAATTAAAAAGCATATTTAACACCAATGACAGGTCCATTTTCCTTCAGTGAATATCTATGAACCTAATGTACACTGAAAATGAGAATTGTAATTGAGTACTGTGATTTTATAGACTATTTTACTTTTTGTTCATTTTTCTCCTTCCCCACCTTTCCATAAACCTTTCTCTACTCTACCTCAAATTCATGTGCTTAAAGATATATTTTATTTAAAACTTATGAATTATTTGATCCTTTAAAATAACACTGAAGGCTTAAGATTCATAATTGTTTCTTTAAAAACCACAACTTTATATTACCTAGTATGAAAAATAAATCGACAATAAGTGTAGGCTTAACTTTCACTTTCTTTGAACCACCCCAGTGACAAGAAGCTAACTGTGCACACCAATATATGCAGAAACATGAAATGAAACTGCAAGTAGAGGAGAGGAGCTTCTAAAAAGGAAGGAGGGGTAGTGGTTTGAAAATGTTCCTGAAGGAAGTTGTATCATTTGGACGTGTGCCGTTACTGGAGTAGGTATGCACTTGTTGGAGAAAGAGTGTCACTGTGGAGGCTAGCTTTGAGGTTCAATATACCACCCAAGATACCAACAAGTGTCTCACACTACATCCTGTTTTCATCTAGTCAATATCTCAGAACTTTTAGCTCCTTCTCAACCAATGTCTCTTTCTACATGCTGCCTTCTTCCCTCCACGAGAATAAAGGACTAGCCCTCTGAATCTCTAAGTTAGCTACCCCAATTAATGTTTTCCTTTATAAGAGTTGCTACAGTAATGGTTGTCTCTTCACAGCAATAGAAACCCTAACTGAGAAAGGAGATTTTACAAGGGACTGGGATATTGCTGATATAGGCCTGACCATGTACTGATTGGAGGAATTTGGACTAAAGTACTTTGGGTTAGGAAAACAGTGGAATGATTTAAGCACTACTTAAAGGTCATACTATAGTAGAAGCATAGAAGATAAGTGAGCTAAGAATGGTTCGAACTGTGTGGGGCTGGTTCATGAGGTTAAAGAGGAAAGAATTTTAGAATGTTGCCTAGAAAGAATTCTTGTGACATATTGGTGAAGAATGTGGATGCATTTTACCCTTGTCTGAAAAGTTTGAATGATATAAAAGTGAAGAGATTTGGATTAAATCCCTTGAGTAAGGAAATCTCAAAACCACTTAGTATAGAAGGATGTGTGGTTATTAGTGTTAAGTTAATGAAGATATATAATGAAAAGTAGCAAGCTGAGCAACAACAAAAAAAAAAATTTGAGGAGAAAAGTAGCACCAGAAAGTGGAATGAAACAGAGCCTTGTATTCAAGGAGATTAACTGAGAAACAGAGTGTTGATCCCAGAAGAAAATTCCACCTGGCTAAATTTCCAAAATGCAAGACTTAAAAAGAATCTAAGAGCCAAGAATGGTGGGGCATGCATTTAACTCCAGCAATCATAAGAGATAAAAATAACTCCAGCAATCATAAGAGATAAAAATAATCAAAAATAAAGATGAAGGTTAGCGCCTCAAATTCAACTGAGATTCCTAATTCTTTTATACTTTGATAACATCAAGTTCATTTTAAAAGAGTAAAATTAGAGGAAATTATTCTAATGCCTGAGTATTATTTATGTGTGTTGAAAAGCACAGTTGTGTTAATTTTGACCTAGCTAAGCACCCATCACAAACTCTGCTTCTACCCATATTGTGCATATCTAGTATGTTCTTGCTCATGATAGATAAAGCCAATGCAACAATATTACTCCAAAGAATGAAACAGTGATGTGTCTCAGGTATGGTTTTGATTGTAGTGAAGAAACATCACAACTAAAAAGCAAGCTGTGGATGACAGTGTTTATTTGGCTTATACCAAATAAATCATTGAGGTTCATCATTAAAGGAGAACAGACCATGAAATCAAACAAGGCAGATTCCCATAGGCAGAAGCTGGTGCAGAGGCCAAGTAGGGGTTCTGTTTACTGACTTGCTTCCCATGGCATGCTCAACCCACATTGTTATAGATCCATGACCAACAGCCTGGGGATGACACCACTCATTATGGGCTGGGCACTCTCCCATGGATTACTAAATGAGAAAAATATCTTACATATGGTTCTTACTGAATCAGTTCCTCAACTTAGGCTTCTTCCTCAGATAACTCCAACTTGTGTCAAATTTAGACACAAAACCAAACAGTACAAATGACCCCTTGTCAGCTTAACACACAAGCATATCACTATTAAGTTACATTCCCTACTTGCTTATTCATCCCCATGACTTCACATTGAAATCATAAATAACTTTAAAAGTCACACAGTGTTTACAAAGGCAGTTTTTATAATTTCGTCTCTTTAAAAATCCAGTCTCTTTTAAATGTTCAAGTCTTTCATCCGTGGACTCCTTTAAAATTCAAAACCGAATACCTTTTTAAAACAGAAAAACCAGAGAACCGTCATGATCTGAACCAAGTAAAACAAAACTCTAACAAAATAAAAACCTCCTTGGCCAATTATCTGGGCTCCACTACAATATTTTGTACTCCTGAAAAATGATTGGGTCACTTCTGGAGCAATGCCTTCTGCAACACCCACATCTTGTCTTTTAAACTCTGTATGAGGCAGCCCCACTGTTGCTACTGTTCTGGGTAGTCATCCCATGGTACTAGCAACTCCAAAATTCTATTGTCTTTTTTCCAAACTGGGAAGAAATTTTACCAATAGCTTCTCATAGGCTCTTTCACTTCATTTACTTGATTTATGTCCAATAGTTTTCCCCCAAACGAATATTTACTCTTGTTCAGAACAAATAATAAAATGCCAGAGACAGCTATTACTGTTTAAGCTGAAGAACAGAAAAGTAAAGCAGCTAAGTCACAAGAGAGCTCTTAGCTCTGCCAAAGCTGAAGAGATTTGTCCTCAAGGAGACTGCAGACTAATTGCCTAAGACTGAATGCCATCTATGAGATTCTGCTCCTGTCTTATATACCTCTGTAGTGCTGGTATTAAAGGTGTGCACCATCACTGTCCAGCTTCTATGGCTAACTAATATTGCTGCTGGGATTAAATGTGTGTACCACATGTCAAGCCTCTATGACTGTGGCTAACTTAATAAAGGAAAAATATACCTGGGTGCTACTCTTCCAAAATAGTGAAATTATGATTACTAATGGATAACTCAGTGTTAACAATAAAAATATGCCATAACTCTTACTGTAAGAATCACATCTAGATTACTCTGTCTGTACTCACCATGTTACAATTAAGAGAGGTAAGGTTTATGGATTTATTGAAACACTCTTTTTGTTCAACCTAAAATCATTGGACATTCTAATGGTAATCTGCTGTCTGATTGCTATCTTGCCCTTTAAATTTTCCTCAGTGTGGAGGACTGACACTATACTAAAGTTATAAAACCAGAGGACATTCACATATAAGCCTTACTTCCTTACCAAGCAGTGGACTCTGGAGTGGATTGAATACTGACCTGCCACAAAGTATGAAGGTTAGTAGAACTCATAGGGGCAAATGTAATTACATTTATTCACCTTGTTCTTCCCCACAGATATTTCTGAAAAAGATTCTATTCAAGGAATGGAAAGACTAAGATCTTTATGTAGTCATAAGGCTTGTTGTTTTAATGACATAATTAGACAACATTTTAAAAATCACAACTGAAAAGATGTCAACAGCCATTCCATGTATACACATGTTAGGTGTTTACTCATTGGTGACTGAGAACCTATTATGCATTCTTTAGTCAGTCCTGGCCTTGAGAACAGTTCATATGTAAAGAATTTCTGCAATAAAACCAAAGATATTTATTGTATGGTAAATCCCATGCAATTGATAAAATTATCTGTGGATGTGAATAAGGGAAGAAAGCTTTTTCCTTATGTGATATTTTAGCAGAAGTTATAAAAGAGTTCTTTTTGCATCTTATACTTGCTGGGTTTAGGTTCAACTTGATACAAGCTAGAGTCACAAGAAAAAGGTGCCTCAGTTGAGGAAACACCTCAATGAGATCCAGCTGTAAGGCATTTTCTCATTTAGTGATTGATCAATGGAAGATGACCCAATACCTGGTGGGTACTGTGATCCCTGGGATGTTAATCCTGGATTCTGTAAGAATGTGGTCTGAGCAAGGCATTCGGCACCTGTCAATAAATTCTGCATCAGATCCTGAGTGAGGTTACCCAATCACAAAAAGACAAACATGGTATGTGCTCACACATATATGAATTTGAGACATACCACAAAGAATTACCAGCCTACAATTCTCTTCACCAAAGAAATTAGGAAACTTTAAGTACTCTAGGGGATAAATGTATGGATCCCAGGAATGGAAAGGGGCAGGAACTCCTGAGCTAGTTGGAAACTTACCTTTCAACACATGTAGAACACCACAGAAATATCAATCAGAGAGTTGTGGAACCCAGTCTCAATGGATACATCCATAGAATAATCCTGGCATCTGAGGTACATGGGACATTGCAGAAAAAATTCAAAATATTGTATGAGACACAGGATCAAGGAGTTTTTTGCGTGATTGTGGCTCCTATTCATATCAGAAGCTACACGAATAAAGTCTCAGAAGCATGACTGACTGCTTAAATGTTAATTAAACAAGGACAACACAAACATAACAAACTGGACAAGGAAAGATAAGAGAAGCATCAACCCTATGTACAGCATGACAAGCAACTAAGGAATACTAATAATGAGAAAGTCATCTGCAGGGTAGAGCACACTAACAGGTTATACAATAGGAAAATGTCAGACCTAAAAACTTAAATAGAAGTAACACTATATAGGCTAAGTAGGTTATTATATATGAAACACAATTAATTAAAAAATGAGTCCATGTGTTTGAAAATGAGTACAAAGTTATATATAGGAGGCTTTGGATGGAGGAACAGTAAGAGAATAATGATATAATTATAAATTGAAAATAGAAAAAATGGAAGCATGTAGATTACTTTATTAATTTTCTTCTTTAAAGCATTTATTGAAAGTTTTTTATCATGGTGCTGGCATAACTGGTTGCAGACATGTAGAAGACTGCAGTTAGACCCAAGCCTGTTGCCTTGCACAAAACTTAAGTCAAAATGGATCAAAGATCTCAACATAAATCCAGCTACACTGAACCTATTAGAAGACAAAATGGGAAATACCCTTGAATTAATCGGTACAGGAGATCACGCCCTGTAGCACAGACACTGAGGTCAACAATTGATAAATGGGACCTCCTGAAACTGAGAAGATTCTGTAAGGCAAAGGAGACAGTCAGCAAGACAAAACGGCAGCCCACAGACTCAGAAAAGATATTCATCAACCCCTCATCTGACAGAGGGCTGATCTCCAAAATATACAAAGAACTCAAGAAGATTGTCTCCAAAACACCAAACAACCCAATTAAAAAGTTGGGTACAGAACTAAATAGACAATTCTCAATAGAGGAATCTAAAATGCCTGAAAGACACATAAGAAAGTGTTCAACATCCTTAGTCATCAGGGAAATGCAAATCAAAACAACTCTGAGATATCATTTTACTCCTGTCAGAATGGCCAAAATAAAAAACACCAATGACAGTTCATGTTGGAGAGGATGTGGAAAAAGGGGAACACTTCTCCATGCTGTTGGGAGTGCCAACTTGTACAGCCACTTTGGAAATCAGTATGGCTACTCCTCAAAAA
This sequence comes from Cricetulus griseus, assembly GCF_003668045.3. NCBI lineage: Eukaryota > Metazoa > Chordata > Mammalia > Rodentia > Cricetidae > Cricetulus > Cricetulus griseus. Next base: position 238,990,856 of record NC_048595.1, on the reverse strand, counting down.
AATGGGAATGAGTCTACCACAAGATCCAGCAATTTCACTCCTAGGCATACACCCAAAAGAAGCACATTCATACAACAAGGACATATGTACAACGATGTTCATAGCAGCACTATTTGTAATAGAAAGAAACTGGAAGCAGCCTAGATGCTCCTCAATCAAAGAATGAATAGAGAAAATGTGGTACCTTTTCACAATGAAGTACTACTCAGCCAAAAAAAAAAATAACGGAATCTTGAAATTTGCAGGAAAATGGATGGATCTAGAAGAAACCATTCTAAGCGAGGTAACCCAATTGAAAAAAAGACAAACATGGTATGTACTCACTCACATGTGGATTTTAGACATAGAGTGAGGATTACCAGCCTATAATCCACACTGCCAAAGAAGCTAATAATCATGGAGGTCCCTAAGAGAGACATACATGGTCCCCTGGAGAAGGGGAGAGGTTCAAGATCTGCTGAGCAAAGTGGGAGCACGGGAAGAGTGAGGAGGGAGCTAGGAGAATGAGAAGGGGAGAGGAAAAGTGATGCCGAGGACATAAGGGAGCAGAAAATATGAGTCAGGGGAAGAATACACGATAACAAGAATGGAGATACCATAATAGAGGGAGATATTTTTGGTTTACAGAGATATCAGGAACTAGGGAAATGTCTGGAGATCTACAAAGATGACACCAGCTAACTATCTCAGAAACGGAGGAGAGGCTACATTAAATGCCCTCCCCTGATTATGAGATTGATGACTGTCTTATATGCCTTCATCCAGAAGCTTGTGGAAGTAGAAGCAGACACTCATAACTAATGATTGATCTGAACTGGAAGCCAGATGTAGAGAAGGACCAGTGAAGAGCACAGAGGTCCAGACCATGCTGGTGAAACACACAGAAACAGCTGACCTGAACATCCAGGAACACTTGCTCCCCGGTCTGATAGCTGGAATACCACCACGGGACTGATCCAGACCCAAGGAACATGGGTTTCTATGAGGAAACCTCAGAAATCTATAGGACATCCTAGGGAAGCCCAGTATTTATTCCTAGCATAGGTGTGGACTTTAGGAGCCCAGTCCATATAGAGGAATATTCCCTGAGCCAAGACACAAAGGGGTAGGCCTAGGCCCTACCCAAAGGAAAGGAAAGATTCTGACGACACCCTATGGAAGGCCTCACCATCCAGGGGGAACAGAAGATATGTGACAGATAACATTTTAGTTGGGTGGGGGTGGGGTGTTTAGGGGAGGACGGGTGGGAGAAGGGAAATGGGATTGTCATGTAAAACAATCCTGTTTCTAATTCAAATAAAAAAAAGTTGGAAAAAGTTTTTTTTTACCATGATTACATTAAATTTTGTGTTTGTAAGAAAAGTACTATATTCCAAACATTTATAAATGGATGTGAAAATGGGACTGCCACCTCCTTACAGTGTTTTCTCTGTATTTCTAGGTGAACTCTCATTAAAAACAAAACGTTTTAAAATTTATATGGGAAATTGAAAAGTGATAATTACCTAGATGTGTCAGTGAAATCAGATGTAGTGATTTGGTAAGATCAACTAATTGAAAAATTCACTGGAAGACCATTGGTGGAAGCAAGGTCACATAAGGAAAATGACAATGGTTTGTAATCTCAATAATGCACTGAATTCAGTGGTAACGAGAAAGTTGTGATGGAATACACTAAACTAAGCAATTTGCCAGCAAGCCAGTAGTTTTATTACCTGGATGACAAAATCACCATCTAAACAGCCATGTCTGGTCTCTGCATATTGAGAAGTTCCCCCCCAAAATTAAGCATAACTTCTTGTGGCTAGCTTAGTGATAAACTGGATGAGCACATGTCCATGGAGGGGAAGGATATTAGTTGGATTTTCAGAAAGAATTTTGTGAGCACTTTGCTATGATAGATTATAGAGTTGTTGAGTATCTCTGCCAGAGCCTGGGTGAACCCATTACACGAGTTGGTGAATAGACATGTAATTTGCTAAGTTAGATCCTTGGTGAACACATCACCATGATAAAAGTGGACAGGTCTAAGATACATTGTCCAATACAATTGAAACCTTAATTTGACAGATATTTTTATATTTACACCCTGTGAACACCTCACAGCATATCAGTTACATACTGCTACAATGAAAAATAAGTCATACAACAGAAGTCATGAAAATGCCTTGGTTTTTCTCAAACAGGTTATCATTCCAAATTAGCCAAGTATTGTTTTTTCTTTAACTAATAATGTACAGTTGCCATTTGAACAATGAATGTCTGTTGACATATATTAATAGTGTGATTTAAAATCTTTGTAAAATAGGGATAATATCAGAAATGATGAGGCAATCTTAAGTGCAACGTGAGGGAAGATGATGCTCTAATAGCTGAACAGTAGACTGTATTTCAAAGGAAGAAACAATAAATTGTCAGACATGAGGTGCAAGTTGAGATATCAGACATATGTCTCATGCACTCAGCCTTGAATGTAGTGACAATTTTCAGACACTATTTGATTCTGAATCAAATAATGAATATTGGGTTCAGAGATTTGTCATCTCCAGAAGCCAGTAAAACAGAACAATGAGGAAGAGAAACTTCTGCTTCTTTCCAAAGGGGAAGCTATAGTGCCTCAGTTTCAAACAGTATCTCCACGATACCATGAGAACATAGTTCCTTTCATTTTAGTCCTTATAATTACAGATTTGATGCAAATAAAAAAATAAAATCATTTAGAAATATTAGCAAATGAAAGAATTGGATGATTTTCCTCTTTCTGCATTCTCAAGCAAGTTTAAATAATTCACAAATAGCATATCACCATACATGACCAGGAGAAGTATTTCTGCAGTACTGCATTTCTCTTGATTATCCCTTCCCTTTGCTGCTTAGTAAATGAGGTTGAATATTTGATTTCATTCTAATCATCATTGTACTCTCAATATTTTATATGGAAATTGGAATACTGTGAAGATGATGAGCAAATTATCATTAAACTAGTGAAAGTTAATTAAAATATGAGCTTATTCACATGTTAGACAGAAGACTTTAACAAAATAATTTGTGGGAAACATAGTAAATAAAGAAGGAGTAGATGACTAAACAGTAAAATCATAACTACTAAGAGTATAAATATTCAAGAATTTTCAAAACACTTGAACAAAAAGAAAGACCTGAATTGAGCAGGTTAATTAACTTGCATACCAGAAACATCATGAATGCCTAAACATGAAAAATTACTTTGGTTTTCCAGTTGTTTAAAATGATATACCATTCACTGATTGAATGTATGGTTCAGTGGAAGATTTCTTCACAGACTGTGTGAAGCTTAATATAGTAGCCATGATACTACTGTGTCGTCAGCTTGACAAAAATCTAGAATCAGCTGGGATCTGGTCCTCCAGCCATGCCTGTAGGAGATTTTCATGATTAATTTAATTATGTAGAAAAACCTTGTAGTGTGGATAGCACCATTCTTTTGATTGCAAATGAACTGTATAAATGAACTAAAATAGCTGAGAAACCGCACATATTCAGTGTTTGTTGCTTCCTGAACGTGGGTCTTGTTTCAAGATCCTGCTGAATTTACATCCCTGCCATAGTAGACTGAGAGACTGTAACCTTGAACCATGAACCTGAATAAATCCTTTCTACCATACCTTTACATGGCAACAGTATTTAAACACAGCAACAGGAAAATATGTGAAGATAGTAGCAATTTAGAATGTATCATCCTATTATATATTTTGAGACAACTGATAAGTTATGTCAGAAAATCTAAAATGATTTAAATACTGAGAAAGGTTCAGAAGTAGGCAACTTTTTGAGTATAGTATATCATAACTATACATATATTTTCTGAAACTGAACTATGAATTTGTAGTATATGACCCATTGGGAAAGCAAATAAAGGGTATATGAGATATTTTGTACCTCCCATCACAATTGCTCATGTATTTAAAATTATAGATGGAATTTTGTTTAAGTGAGTTTTATTATTTAAATTAGCATATGTAATGTATTTTTTCCCAAAAGTATATATCATAGATACTCACAACTCTAAGTCAGAAGCTTTCAGTGTCCATGTAACTGTAGACCAATTGAAGGTGGAGAACTGAAAGTGTAGAACAGTCAGAGCTGAAAGATTCCTGCACATATCACTGGATACTACCATTACAAGTAGTGCCTTACTATGGCTCATGAGAATAAACATTTAACATAAAACACTAACCTTATTCATGGGAGTAGAATTTTCAATATTGAAAAAAACAGTTTAGAGTTATTTTTTCTTCACAATCATCAAAATGAAATTTACTCATTTCATTAGCAAGGTGCTGAACCTCTTATTTCATTTTCCATGCCCTTAATTACTTCTAGAATTAAGAAACATACCGTCACATGCTAAGACACTATATTTTATACAAATATAAAGGGGGTTAAATCAAATATACTGTTTTCATTAAGTTAAAGCAAAACAGGTTAATAGCTTCTTTTATCTATGAAAACACCATGAACAGGGAAAATAATACAAAGTAACAAATTGAGGACAGTATATTTCTAGGGGTAGATTGTAGAGCAGGTTATTACACTAATGGGTAAAAGAATGCTTTAAGTCACTGACAAGTGGAAAAACATCTTTGTTTTGAATACAACAAAGCTGTACAAATGATATGAAGTCACCATACCTGCAATTTTAAGGGAGATTTCTCCTAGCTACATGCTTGCTCACCTCCTAAGCACTTCAGGATCATGCTCTTTCACGTACTTATGTGTTCTTCCCATTTGTGGAGTGACAGATTATCTGACATTTTCAATTTTAGAATGAAAGGACACACTATTTCAATGTTCTCTCAGTCTTGGGAGGAGTAAAAAAAAAGAAAATTAAATGTATTCTCTCTGCTGAAGTTTTAGGTAATCACCATAATGTTCAGAATTGTAACCTATTTCTAAAAGTAAAATATAGTACCATATCTTCAATCAACAATATTGCAAAGAAATACAAAAAAGAAATTATTGCTCAAAGTTTTAAGAAAGATGTCTCCTTTGAGGTAGAAATGTCTACTTCTTACATCAATAAAGATGAAAAATTAGCATTCATTCGCTGCATTAAAATCTTAGAAATATATGATTTAATATATGATGAAGAAAGTAAAAAGAAACTCAATATTTATTACCTCATCACTAGGTTTCATCTACCATATGCTTGATGTGTACAAACTTCCAAAAGAGCAAATTATCACATGAAAGTGTACTTGCATTCTCTTTTCCTCTAGATTTTGTAGCTATCAGAGGAGATCTTAGACTAACTTCCAATTAGCTGTTTTGTATCTATGTAAATTGCATAATGTTGAAACAGACAACATATATTTTCTTATATTGGTGAAGTGATGAAAAGTCATCATGTATTTCATAGGAAAGTTATCATGAAGCTCATTTGCTTTGACAAACTTGAATAATTAACAAAGCAGTTCTGCTTTGTAGTCTAAAATTGTGTGGAGTAAGAATTCTACACAATTTAAACTTATCTCATTATCTATATTCCAAGTAAGTAAGTCAATGAAAGTCACATACATACAACAGATTCTATTATAAGCTTGCTCACTAGTTTACATGGTAAACATATTTTAAGGTGATAAAAATATCATAGAAACAATAATGAAAAGTTTGCATGTTTGAATTTTTTATTTTCTAGATAATTTATCTGACAGTACCCACAAGTCAAAACATCTCATCTTGATAAATTCATTACTGTGGATGAAACATTTTAAATTTGAAAATGGAAGAACTATCTTAGCATGAAAATATTAACTTATTTTAAATGTCAGAATACACTGATTTTTCTCTCCCAAAACTGTTGGATCTGTGTAATGCGATGTTCATTATCCTGGCTGGTCCTGTGGCCCTTGAACCACAAATAAACACACAGAGATATATATTAATTATAAAACTATTGGCCTATGGCTAGGACTTGTTATTGGCTAGCTCTGTCATAATTATTAACCCATTTATATTAACCTATGTATTTGTACATGGCTTTGTCTTAACAGTGAATGCCTGGCACATTGTACCTTCTCAGGCTCCATAGAGTGATTTTTCTGGTGGACCCTCTCTGTGCACCTTTCCCAGAATTCTCCTTGTCCTAGTCCCACCTATCTCCCTGCCTCATTGGCGACACAGTGTTTTACTCATCAACCAATAAGAGAAACATATATACAAAGACAACCCCATCAGATCAGAGCTGTTGAGAATTTCAGAAGTGATATATTAGAGGATGACTCATTGGAGAATGACCAATTCTCAGAAAACAACCAAAGCTTACTGCATTTCTGCTCACTTTAAATTAATGACACTTACGCAAAATCCATTCCACTCAGAACTTGAGGACAAATCTGACAGTTCTGAAAATTTTTGAGCAGGTGGGAAGTTTGAAATTAGTAATGCAGCATTTATAAGTATTTAGGAGAATGTAATATACAAATTATTTCTTTTTCTGCATTTTCTAGTTTCATTTTTGCATATATAACTATAAATTGGTACCAGCATGATGCTGTCCTATTGTTCACTTTGCTAACATTTGTCAGAATTACTGAACTGGCTTGAAAACATAGAAAATAAAACAGTTTATGCTCAAGAAATAGACAGTACAAGGATAAATTAGAGAGACCTGTGCATAGACAGGTGTGGTGTGTTAAGATTTTGGTCAAAGGACACAAAGTTCAAATTGCACAAGATGAATAATATGTGGAGATTTGTTTTATAATGTCATTGTAGTTAATATGTATTGTGAGAAAATATCTAAAACTTTCACAATCTCCCAAGACTGTCCCATTAGCTGCTAATCAAGCAGCCATCAAATGAGCTTGTAAAAGACACTTAGTATTTAAATAAAAACAGTTCACACTGTACTTTATTCTTACAGGATGATAAAGCAAAAGAGACTGTTAAGTGTTTTGACTTATCATGTGTATATGGTGTAAAACATGTCAATTAGCTAGGTTGTATCACTAAATATTATATAAACATTCAAAACATGCTATTCATGATACGGGTATTTTATTATAATATTTTATTTGTCAAGTTAAAGTAATTTCTAAGGAGACACGGTTTCTAAATATAATACTGTGTAATAGCTCTAGAACTACAACAACAACAACAACAAAAACAACAACAAAACAAAGTCTAAGTAAATTATTGAGCTAATTATCCTTTGAGGGATGTGTGAATTTCTGTGATTGGCCAATTGTTTCTCATTTTGTTTCTTTTCTCTTGTTTATATCTTATATTGTTGGAGGAGAGGTTGTACATTCCAAAATATCACTCTTAATAAAAAACAAAAACAAAACAAAACAAAAATCTTCAACCATATCTTCCTAGCATGATACTTTCAGCATTCTGATCCCCATTCTTTTTTTCTGGTCCTTCTGAAATTGGGTTTCATTACTTTTCCCCTCACCCTTCTCCTTCCTTGGGTTACTTGGGGGGTTTTTGTGCCTCTTCATTTCCACATTCATTTTACTTTTACTCAGAAACTTACCACATGATCTTCTAATCACTCAAATCACACAATTTTTAACAATAAATTATAGTTTCACTAATCTTTAGAAAAATGATGCATTAAGTTAGATTCCATGTTACCCGTAAGTCTCTTGCCAGAGGCTTTAAAATGAATTCAGTTGGATGTAACATATATTATTTGTTATGTACTTATTAAAGATTGGGGCTGTGAATGTATAAATGTACTATTCAGATATCCTGCTATAGATAGCATAGATGATACTAAATATGAGCCATAAGAATTGACTGCCAGTATCTGCAACTGAACCAAAGAGGTGTCATATTGGCTTTTTTGGGTAGAAGGCTGGGAGAAAAAGTGAATAGATGGGGATCTAGTTCTGAGAAGTTTCTCACCATGTAAGATTAAACATTTTGGCAATAACCTCTAGGGATGATATAAGTTGTTCAGTAGGATGCTTCTATCTTAGAAGCTCAAAGAGATTGATGATCAATGCTGAGAAAAATAGAAATGCAGCAGCTTCCTGGCAGATGGTACAGGATGATATATGAATAAGTGAAGATGCTATATAACCATTTTTATGATGCCAAAGATATAGCTAGGGGTGTCTTCTATGCAAATTCTAAGAACTCATGTCTCTCACAAAGATTATCAGAGGTATTTTAGAGTATACACAATCAATACACAGTAACAAAATTGTACTGTATTCTCCTATAATGTCAGGTGAAGCATTTACAAAACTTGGTCCCTTAATGTTCAGGTAGAAGACAATGTCCTGATAAGACAAAGGTCACACAGCAATATTTTATCACCATAGGAAGAAAGTCACATTTACCTTACAAAATGACAAGTGGAGAAGAAGACCAAAACAGCTTAGCCTGGAAGAATTTTCTGGCATTATTTATATAATTCGCTCTCCCTGTGAACATTGAGTTGTGTTAACATCATAGGCAAGAATGAACGGAAAAGGGATCTTGGAGCTAGTCATCTTAGTAAAGTCCCATAATTATTTTCCTCAGTTCCCAGGCATGAGCTAATTTTTAGATTCAAAGATTAAATTCAAATAACGGAAATGTAGTCAAGATAAAAGGCTCAAGGGATGATAGTCTTCAGTGGGAAAGGGTGAACATAAGATTTTGACATTATTTAGATAGACTGAAAAGAGTCTTCCATGATGATCTACTTCTCAGAGTTCACATATGTATCGAACAGATAATAGATTTTTGAAATTTTAATTTCAAAGACTTTTACTTTTTCCAATAATTTACTCTCCGATCATTTTTCCAAAAAATTTGAAATTATGCACACTGTTTCTTTTCAGTATAAATTATCACAGTGAGAAAGGCACAGTAGATTACACAGAGCCTAAATCAAAATCAATTAACATGCATGAGAATTAGAAAAACTAGCATAATTTCTAACCCTTGAAAATGCAAAAACAGAGGCCTGTGTTAAAGCACTGTTCAGTTATCATTTCTGGCCTATACAGAAAGACTCATTCTTGGAGAAGCATTGTGCTAAAAAATAAGCTGAACCAAGTAGAAGCACCAATTAAAACCACAGTACCACAAAGTGTCATTTATAGAGATGGTCTGGGCTGGAGGGATAGCTCAGCCATTAAAGGCTAGGCTCACAACCAAAAATATAATAGAGATGGTCATTTAGCAGACAAGATATAGGATTTGATATATTCCATGGACTTAATGAATATAATGTTTTCTATTTCACATATAAATAGTATTAGAAAGACATTTTATTAATTCAGAACAACAGATTTCAACTCCTGTGTAGAAAACTTTCCCTTTGGGGGTCTCATATGTGATACCCTGCATAACAGATATTGATAGTATAGTTCATATCAATGGCAAGATTGTATGGTTGGGGGAAGTCACAACATGAGGATATATATTGTAAATTAGCACCATTAGGAGGATTGAAAGTCACTGATTTAGAGTGTTCAAATCATAGACATTTACCATTTGTCTGAGAGATTTCTTGTTTGTGATTTAGGCAGAATAAATCAGCCTACATGTAGTTTCACAATTCATACGTTTATGTAGTTATATTTATGGTAATGTGTTGACTTAGCAGATCATTTGAAAGGAGGCCAGTGTCATGGAGGTCATAAAAATAATATATAATACATGGTAAACATTAAATATTTCAGGAGTATACCAGCTCATTGAGTATTTAAGGCCCTATACTTGGAAAAATGCCATTTTTTCTTAAATCTGAAAAACAAAATTACACATACTTCATTATCTACTACAGAGAATACAGCACTTAAGAAATTATATAATAAATGCATGAGATTTATGAACATTGGAAACATAAAGGCATATACATATTCTGGACCCTAAATTAACCATTCCATTCTAAATAATTTGGATTTTTTGCCCAGACCATTAGCAACACAGATTAATTTTGAATTAGTATTAGTAAAGTACTATTTGCTGAGACACTCCACGTAAGTTTGGGCCTAGTTATTTGTCTTGAGTGGCATCTGTCCTGGAAGGGCCAAGATTTGTCTTTATTTTTATTTATTTGTTTGTTTGTTTGTTTGTTTGTTTGTTTTTTGTTTTTTGAGACATGGTTTCTCTGTGTAGCTTTGGTGCCTATCCTGGCACTGGCTCTGGAGACAGGCTGACCTTGAGATACTCCTGCCTCTGCCTCCAGAGTGCTAGGATTAAAGGCATGTGCCAACAATGCCCGGCCCAAATTTTGTCTTTATAAGATAAGATTAAATACCTTCTCTGAGCATCCCCAACTTTCCTGACTTCAGAATCTCAGGTAGCACCATTATCTGGAAATGTTCATATTCTTTGATCCACACAGGTAAACATGGCATCTAAATTGGCTCCATAACTTATAGTGAACCCTAACCCTGATCCTAGTCCTTGTCAGTGCTTCCCTGATGGTGTGGTTGTAATAGTTACACTAGACACAAGATAAATGATAAATGGGTGTTTTATTGGAGAACAACTTACACAGAACAATAAAGAACCACCACAGCCTGTCTCTGTTTTTCCTTTTTTCAATTTCTCTGCTTCTTAGATTTTAGGCCTTAGGCAATGTTGGTCACCCCAAAGTTGCTGTGAGGCCTTGAGTGACTATCCAGGTAGCCTACTGCTTCTGTTTCAGTTGCACATTTAGAAAGTTTCATAATCACACTTCCTGCCTATCTTAGTAATGTTCTTTTTCTTCTCCCCTCATTGATGAGATTGAAGACTAGACAGTCATAGCTCTATCCCCTCTTATCTTAGATAGACAAGGCTTAGACTTGCCAGATTAGGACTGTTATTGGAGAAATCACTATCAGTCCTTTACCCTAATACTAGACATGGAGTATGTATCTATTGATCAATGTTGCTTTTGCTGGTAGTAGGTTTTAATTCATGTATGTTTACCTTTCCTTTCCCTGGAATATAGTTGACACTGGTTATCACTGTTTATAATCTTTGTATCAGGCTTAACCATCCTCTTTAGACTAAAACAGGAATTATAGTGAAACTTTGCCTGTGATCCTGTAACAGTGGACACACCATTTTGGGTATAGCTTCAGGTGTAAACAGAAGGGGAAAGAGGAAAGCATGAGTTGTGGTTGCTTGAACTCTCTCTTGAGTCACAGATCAGATAGGGAAGGCATAGACATGCTGTGACTGTTCATTATTGTTCTGTGTAAGATGTTTCCCAATAAAACAACCGTTTATTATTTACCTTTGGTCTAGTGAAATCATTACACCCATACCTTCACTTGCCATTCAGGTCCTTATAATTACCAACTCATCCACAATTTGGAAATACTTTTACAAGAGTAAAATAAAATTGGTGTCTTTCCAGATATTTGATATTCATCAAATTAGAGATTTTTATTGATGCTATGTTTCCAAAGTTAATAATACAATAGACAATAATGAAAAATTTGAAATCAAGAATGATCTTCATTCTGTCTACTTACAGTGAATTACATAGGAAATGCTATTCTCACTGAGCTCCATAAGCCTATACAGTCATCTATATTATAATTGGTTCAAATTCTTTTTATGATCCCATGTTTCACAGTGAACAATAAGCCATGGGAGCCAGCAGGATACTTTAGATTCCTCCACCTTAAAAGCTATCAGGTCAGTGGGGGATAAACTCGGGGGGGGGGGAGTTGGTGGAGGGCATGGGAGGATGGGAGGAAAAGGGAACCGGGATTGATATGCAAAATAATATTGCTTCTAATTTAAAAAATATATAAAAAATGTTGAAAGGTCAAAAAATAAATTGGCCATATGGGTTCAGCCCAGGAGGCAGGTTGGAGGGAGGATGGAAGCGAAGCAAGAATAGAAATGTCTTGATAAGGAGGGACATGTTGGGGTTAGGGAGAAAACTGTTGCATGGGAAACCCCCTGGAAGCCACAAGGATGACCACACCTAGCAATTGTGGAGAGGGCACCTGAACTGTCCAACTATTCTAAACATTGGTGACTTGCCAAAAGACATTTTTTATTCACTAACTGATGGAACCAGAAGCAGAAATCCACAGGCAAGCATTGTTCTGACTTCTGAATCTTGTGGAAGAGGGGAGGGATTAAATCCACCAAGGTGGTCATGAGGGGAAACCCAGAGAGACAGCTGATCTGAGCTCTATGGAGCCCATGGACACAGAACCAACATTCAGGGATCCTAAATGGGACTGATCTCTGCATGTGTGTGACAATCCTGTAGCTTGATCCTTTAGTAAGGCTTCTAACAGTGAGAACTCCATGGGGTTTAGATGGATTTTGGGGAACCTATTCTCCATTCTGGATTACTTGGCTCCATCTCTACTTAAGGGGAAGAACTTGAGCCTACCGGAACTTTATGTGCCACGCTTTGTACAAGCTCCTGGGAAGCCTGCCCCTCATTGAAAGGAGATATACAAGGAGAGGAAGGGGAGGGGAGTAGATGGGAAAACAAATGGGACAGGGAAGAAGTGTGAGGGGAAACTGCTTTGTATAAAATAATGAAATCTCATTTAAATTAAAAGAAGAAATTGTCATAACCTAAGGGATAATTTATACTGATTATCAGTATAAATCAGCAGATCTTAGGCTGCTTCATGCAATACACGCAGAGAGAACAAACACAATAACCAGGGAAGACGTTTACATGCTTTTGGTTGTATAAGATCCTTTAGTCCAAAAGATGAACAGAACAGCACTTCCCTCATGATGGAAGGAAGACTAGTCTCAGACCCACCTCAAAGCTGGATCCAGGTGAGTAAATGAAGAAAAAGCTCTGCTAATTTAGGAGTCATGGTAATCTAATTAGAAGTAGAGACCATCAATTTAATTTTCTACTGCTCCCTTGATAAGGGCTTGCTTCTTTCAAAGCAGTGGTATCCACTGCTTGAGATGATGGAGGATGGAGGTCTTGGTCTTTCTTTTGAGTAAGGAAGTTTTTTTTTTTCATAAACAGCTTGCTCACATTGCAGGAAAATGTCAATAGATAATATCTAATCAAAACAATTAATGTTGAGTGACTATCCTATATAAACTAGTGTCTTAGAATGATACTATATAACTGAAAATCATCAGAAATCAATTTTATATGAAATATCAGACTAGGTCTATCAAAATATATGATATAGGCAAATAAATTTGGTCCTATAAACTTAATCAACTGTGTAGCAGTTTGTGATTTTATTCATAGATATTTAGAGATATGATTTTATTGTCTTGATATTTCCAAGTAGCAACTATAGCTACACCTTAAGATATTATAATGGATATTTTTATGGATAACAGAATGTACATAAAATCTAGTGACATAAAATAATGAGCAAACTGAGAATAAGACAATTACATGCATTTCAATAATTATGTAGATGAAATACATTCCACTATAGATATGTCTAGCATCAACATAGACAGAAATATTAAAAACAGCAATAGCAAATATTATTTCAGATATTTTGTGTAGGGTTAAATTTTACTGAGTAAGACAGGAATTAATTTGCAACAAAATACAACTATCACTTTAAAAAATTGTTCAAACCTCTAGCTGAACCTCAGGTGAGTCTGGGCTGCTCTGCATCCACAACCTCCCCTATCAACCCCTTCTAACTTCTGCCTGAAACCTCCCCCAGATAAGAGTGGACTTGCCTAGACTGGAAGCCCAAACTTGAATCAGGACACACATCACCTGATCTACAATGTGCCCTCTGTCCTGCAGTGGGGGCCTGAGCCTCAGGTAAGTCTGAGTGCTTCTCTGTCCCCCTAACCTCCCCCATCAACCCCTGCTTGTTTCTGCCTGAAACACCCCCAGGACAAGAGTGCACCTGCCCCGAACAGAAGACCTACCATGAGTCTGGACACATCCTACCTTTGTCCACCAACTGCCCTCTGACATTAAGCTGCCCCAAGAGGCTGAGCCCTTTGTATGCCACCAGAGAGAGGGAGAGACCCGACCTGCACTCACTGGAAGAAAGGATGGGAAGAAGACAGAGTAAGAAAACACTCAACAACAGAAAGACCAATGTGACACCATCAGGACTTAGGGACTCCATAGCATCAAGATATGAAAAGCCCAAGACGGAGGATGAAGAAGAGATGGACCTCAAATATTATTTTAGGAAGATGACAGAGAACTTTAAAACTGGAAAAAAGAAAAACCTTTAAAAATTAGAAGAAAAATGAAGCAAAAAATTACCTGAAAGAGAGGAAAAGACAAATCAAAAACTGCAAGAAGTAAACAAATCTATTAAAAGAAAGCCAAGAAAAAAACAACCAAAGGTGAAGGAAGTACTGGAAATGGTTCAAGGCATGAAAGCTGAAATAGACACAATGAAGAAAACACAGAACAAGGGAATGTTGGAAACAGAAATTCTGGATAAATGATCAGGAACTAAAGCTGTGAGTATAACCAATAGAATTCAAGAGATGGAAGAGAGAATCTCAGTTGTTGAAGACTTGCTAGATGATATACAGACATCGATCAAAGAAAATCTCCAGTCTAACAAATCCCTAAAACACGAAATATCCAGGAAATATGGGACACCTTGAAAAGGCCAAACCTAAAAATATTATGTATAGAAGAAGGTGAAGAAATACAGCTCAAAGGTACAGAAAACATATTCAACAAAATCATAGAAGAAAACTTCCCCCACCTACAGAAGGATATGCCTATGAAAGTACAAGAAGCTTACAAAACACCAGACTGCACATCAAAAAGAAGGCCCCTCGACTCATAATAATAAAAAACACCAAACCTACAGAATAAAGAGAAAATATTAAGAGCAGCCAAGGAAAAGGGCCAATTAAATTACAAAGGCAGACATATTAGAATCACACCAGAATTCTCAATGAAAATTTGAAAGCCAGAAGTTCCTGCATATATATCCTTCAAACACTAAGGGAGCATGGATGCCAACCCAGATTACTGTACCCAGCAAAACTTTCAATCACTACAGATGGAGAAAACAAGATATTCCATGACAAAATCAGACTTAAACAATACATATCCACAAATTCAGCACTACAGAAAGTTCTGGAAGTTCTTCAACCCAACGAAGATAACTACACTCACAAAAATATAGGCAATAGATAATCCAAATTTACCAAACATGAAGAGAAACAGGAGGGTGAAATACACACATGATGGCACCACCAACAATTAATCCAAAACAAACAGGAACCAACAATCAGTGGATATTAATATCCCTCAAAGTCAATGGTCTTAACCTGTCCATAAAAAGATACAGGCTAACAGAATGGATACAAAGACAGAATGCATTCTTCTACTGAATAAAAAAACACACCTCAACTTCAAAGAAGGCTTTATCTCAGAGTAAAGGGTTAGGAAAATATTTCCAAATCAAATGGGCCCAAGAAACAAGCTGGTGTAGCAATCTTAATATCTACCAATTTAGAATTCAAACTAAAATCAATCAAAAGAGATGAAGAAGGGCATATCATACTCATCACAGGAAAAGTCCGTCAAGATGAAGTTTCGATCCTGAACATCTAAGCCCAAAATACGAAGGCACACACATTTGTAAAAGAAACATTACTAAAGCTCAAATCACACATAAGACCAAACACAATTAAATTAGGAGACTGCAACATCCTGCTTTCACCACTAGACAGGACAACCAGAAAGAAATTTAACAAAGAATAAAGGATCTAAAAGAAGTTATAACCCAACTGGGTTTAACAAATATCTATATATTCCATCAAAAGATAAAAGAATATACCTTCTTCTCTGCACCACATGGCACCATCTCTAAACTTGAGCACATAGATGGCAAAAAAGCACACCCCCACAGATACAAAAGAATTGAAATAACACCCTGTGTCTGATCAGACAACCATGCTTTAAAGCTAGAAATCAACAGCAATACAAATTGCAGAAATCATACAAATTGTAAAACTTAAATAACACCCAATTGCACCATTCCTGGGTTGAGGAAGAAATAAAAAAAAAAGAATTTAAAGACTTCCTAGAATTTTTAGAGAATGTAGACACAACATATCCAAACTTATGGGACACACTGAAAGCAGTGCTAAGAGGAAAGTTCATAGCACTAAGTGTCCACATGAAGAAACTGGAGAAAAGTCACATTAGAAAATTGACAGAACAACTGAAAGGCTTAGAGCAAAAAGAAGCAAGCTTACCATGGAGGAGTAGACAACAGGAAATAATCAAACTGAGGGCTGAAACCAATAAAGTAGAAAGAAGGAAAACATTTCAAAGAATCAATGAAACAAAGATTTGTTCTTTGAGAAGATCAACAAGATAGACAAAGCTGTATCCAAACTAACCAACAGGCAGAGAGAGAGAGAGATACAGAGAGGGAGAGAGAGAGAGACAGAGAGAGAGAGAGAGAGAGAGAGAGAGAGAGAGAGAGAGAGAGGGCAGACAGAGAGAGACAGAGACACACAGAGAGAGAGAATGCTAATTAACAAAATCAGAAATGCAAGGAGGGATATAAAAACAGACACTGAGGAAATCCACAGAATCATCAGGTCATACTTTGAAAACCTGAACTACACAAAATTTGAAAATCAAAATGAAATGGACAATTTTCTGGATAGATATCACTTATCAAAATTAAACCAAGAACAGATAAGCACTTTAAATTGACCTATAAACCCTAGTGAAATAGAAACAATCATCAAAAGACTTCCAACCAAAAAAAGGCCACGGTGAGATGGCTTCACTGCAGAATTCTACCAGAAATTTAAACAAGAGCTAATAAAAGTACTTTTCAAATTGTTCCACACAACACAAGGAAAAGGGACATTGCCAAACTCTTTCTACGAGGCTACAATCACTTTGATACCCAAGCCACAAAAAGATAAAACTAAAAAAAAAGAGAACTACTGACCTAAATCCCTCATGAACATGGATGCAAAATACTCAAAAAAATACTAACAAATGATAACCAAGAACACATTAGAAAAATAATCCATTATGATCAAGTAGGCTTCATCCCAGTCAGGCAAGGATGATTCAATGTATGAAAATCCATCAATGTAATCCACCATATAAACAAACTGAAAAAGAAAAACCACATGATCATCTCACTAGATGCTGAAAAAGTCTTTGACAAAATCCAAAATTTCTTCATGTTAAAGATCTTGGAGAGAACAGGAATAGCAGGAATATATCTAAACATGATAAAAGCAATATACACCAAACCAACAGCCAACATCAAACTAAATGGAGAGAAATGCAATTTGATTCCTCTAAAATCGGGAACAAGACAAGGCTGTCCACTCTCTCCATATCTCTTCAATATTGTACTTGAAATTCTAGCTAGAGCAATAAGACAACACTAACACTAGGAGATCAAAAGATACAAATTGGAAAGGAAGAAGTCAAACTTTCTCTGTTTGTAGATTAAATGATAGTCTACGAAAGTGACCATAAAAAATTCTACCAGGGAACTCCTACAGCTGATAAACGCCTTCAACAAAGTAAGCATGATACAAAATTAACTCAAAAAAATCTGTAGCCCTACTATATACTGATGATAAACCCAATGAGAATGAAATCAGAGAAACATCACCCTACACAATATCCACAAACAACATAAAATATCTTGGGGTAACACTAACCAAAAAAGTGAAAGACCTGTACAGTAAGGACTTTGAGTGTTTAAAGAAAGAAATTAAAGAAGATACCAGAAAATGGAAAGATCTCCGATGCTCTTGGATAGGTAGAATCAACACATTAAAAATGGCAATCTTGCCAGAAGTAATATACAGAATCATTGCAATCTCCATCAAAATGCCAACACAGTTCTTCACAGACCTTGGAAGAACAATACTCAACATTATATGTAAAAACAAAAAAAAAAAAAAAACAATATAGCCAAAACAACTCTGTACAACAAAGGATCTTCTGGAGCCATCACCATCCCTGACTTCAAGTTCTATTATAGAGCCATAGTTCTGAAAACAGCTTTGTATTGGCACAAAAATGCACCAATGGAATGAAATTGAAAACCCTGATATTAACCAACAAACACCATATTTTTGATAAAGATGGTAAATCTATACAATGTAAGAAAGCATCTTCAACAAAAGGTGCTGGCACAACTGGATTCACAAATGCAGAAGATTGCAGATAGATTCATATCTGTCACCTTGCACATAATGCAAGTGCAAATGGATAAAATATCTCAACATAAACACAGCTACACTGAAATTTTTAGAAGCGAAAAGTGGGAGATACCCTTGAATAAATTGGCACAGGAGATTGCTTCCTGAACTTACACCATTAGCACAGACATTGGGATTTGGAGTTAATAAATGGGACCTCCTGAAACTGAGAATCTTCTGTAAGGCAAAGGACACAGTCAATAAGACAAAAGGACAGCCCACAGAATGGGAAAAGATATTCAACAACCCCACATCTGAGAGAGGGCTGATTTCCAAAATATAAAATGAACACAAGAAGCTAGGCACTGAAACACCAAACAATGAAATTAAAAATTGGGGTGCAGAACTAAATAGAGAATTCTCAACAGAGGAATCTGAAATGGCTGAAAGACACTTAAGTGCTCAAAATCCTTGGCTATCAGAGAAAAGCAACTCAAAACAATTCTGAGATACCATCTTACACTGGCCAGAATGGCTAAATTTAAAAACACCAATGACAATCGATGCTGGAGAGGATATGAAGAAAAAGTAACACTCCTCCATTGCTGGTGGGAGTTCAAACTTGTAAGACCACTCTGGAAATCAGTATGGCATTTGGTCAGAAAAATAGGAATCAATGTACATCAAGATCCAGCAATCCCTCCCTTGGGCATATACCCAAATAGTGCACATCCATACAACAAGGACATATGTACAACCATGTTCATAGCAGCATTGTTTGTAATAGCCAGAAACTGGAAGCAACCTAGATGCCCCTCAGCTGAATAATGGACAGCAAAATGTGGTTCATTTATACAAAGGATTACTAGTCAGAAGAAAAAAAGCAATGCAATCTTGAAATTCACAGGCAAATGGATCAAACTAGAAGAAACCATCCTAATTGAGGTAACCCAGTCACAAAAGGACAAACATGGTTTGTACTCACTCATATACCAATTTTAGACATAGTGCAAAGGATTACTAGCCTACAGTCCTCTTCACCACAGAAACTAGGAAACAAAAAGTACTCTAAGGGAAAAATGTGTGGACTCCAGGAATTGGAATGGGAAGGAAATCCTGAGCTAATTCAGAACCTGAGGGTAGGAGAGAGGGAGCTGCCAGAATGAGAGGTGGAGAAGAGGAGAGGTGAGGAGGATATGGCGGAGGAGAAATATTGAGTTGGGGGAAGAAAAGAGGAGAACAGGAAGAGAGATATATTATTAGAGGGAGCCATTATAGGTCTAAGGAGAGATCTGGCACTACGGAGATTTCCAGAGACCTACAAGGATGACATGAACTGACAATCTACGAAATGGTGGAGAGGATAACCTAAATGCCCTTCCCCTATAATGAGACTGATGACTACTTTTTATTCCATCCTAGAGCCCTCACCCAGTGTCTGATGGAAGCAGAGGCAGACACCCACAGATATACACTGAACTGAACTCTGGTGCTTAGTTGCAGAGAGGGAGGAATGAAGGTCAAATTGGTCAGTATCAGGCTGGTGAAACCCACAGGAAGAGCTGGCTGGAACAAGGGGCACACATGGACCCCAGATTCCTGTCTGATCCAGACTCCTGAACATGGATGTCCATGAGGAGGCCTCTGTACTCTTAGGGCCCCTTGTTGTAGATTACTATTTTTTCCTGGTGTAAGAAGGGAATTTTAGAGACCATCCCAGGTGGAGGGATGTACTCTTGGCCTGGAAACATGGGGGAGGTCCTAGGCCCAGCCCAGGATGATGTGGTGGACTTTGTGGAGTCCCCATCTTGTGTCCTACCATGCCTGGGGAGTGGAGGGTGAATGGGGTAGGGGGTTGGTTTGGGGTAGGGGGAGAGATGTGGGGAGGCAGGGAAGGAAAGAGAGAGGGGATTGACATGTGAAACAAGCTTGTCCTTAATTTGAACTAATAAATAACTATAAAATTTTAATAAATAAAAATAAAACAGGACAATGATATTGGAATTAATCATAAAATAGTTCTTAGCCCAAATGTAAAGAATATGAATTAAACTACTCTGACATTTATATGAAAAAAATCAAAACCCTAAACAAATAGAACAAAGGATGAGTATTAAAGATGGAAGGGGAAATGTCCAAGTAACATACAAAAGGCAGACCTATTAGAATTAAATCCAACTTCCCAATGGAGACTCTAAATGCATAGAGAGACCAGGATCAATGTCCTAACTGATATAAGAGCACAGCTGCCAGAACTGTGGTCAATAGTCAATCACCATCTATAAAAAATAAGACATTCTCTAATAAATTAGTATTTATAAAGTATCTATCCATTAAGCCTGTCTCAGAAAGTATTAGAAGGAAAATTTCAAACTAAGGAGTTAACCATACCCAAGAAAACATTGGAAATAAATAATCTCACACCATCAAAATTTAAAGAAAGGAAACACACACACACACAAACACACACACACACACACACACACACACACACACACACACACAGCACAACAAGTACCACTGATACCACCACCAAAAGAGCAACTATGCCATAACCACCAGAAACAACAAAATAAAAGGATTAAACAAACACAGATCATTCAAGTTTCACAAAAGTAATGTTCTCCATTTCCCAATACAAAGACAGATTAACAAAATGATTCTGAAATATGGATCCATTCTTCTGGTATGACCAAGAAACCAACCTCAATATCAAGGATAGGGATTACCTCAGGAAAAATGTGGGAAATCAATATTATAAGCACAAGTGGACCTAAGAAATAAAGCTGTTTGTCACTGTAATATCTAACAAAATAGACTTCAAATGAAAACTAATAAAAAAGTTGCAGAATTGTAATTCAAAATAATCAAAGGAAAAATCCACCAAGATAACATTATAATTCTTAACATCTATAATCCAACTAAATGGAACTGACTTTGGTAAAAGAAACATCACTACATTGTAAATCACATATTGATCCTCACATATTGATAGTGGGAGACCTCACTACCCCTCTCTAACAAATACAATTGTCATCCAGACAAACTTAAACATAAAAATGTAGGAACTAACTGATGTCATACAGCAAGTGAACCTAAAGGATATTTATACGGCATTCCACCAAAACACAAAAGAATATACATACTCTTTAGCACAAATTGGACCTTTTTTCAAAATGGACCACATACTTGGACACAAAGCAAGTTCCAACAGATGAAAGAAAATTGAAAGAACATCTTTCAGAACACAATGCTTTAAAGCTGGAAAGTAACAACAGGAAGTTTACAAACTGTTCATGGAAACTGAAAAAATTCACTGAATAAAATAAAAATAAAGACTTCTAAAATTCACTGAAAATGAATACACAGAACATTTATAACTATTGAATACAAGCAAAGATGAAATGCCATAACACTACGTGCCTACATGAAAATATTAGAAAGAATAACTGCTAGCAACTTAAAAACAGACTTGCAAGCTCTAGAATAAAAGGCAGCAAGCACACCAACTATGAGTAGATAACTGGAAATAATTAAACTGAGGGCTGAACTCAATGAAATAGAAACAAAGAGAACAATTCAAAAAATCAATGCAATAAAGCATTGGTTCAGTTGAGAACATCAACAAAATAGGCAGAGCTTTACTCAAACTAAATACAAGGCAGAGAGATAACATACAAATTAACAAACTCTACAGCCACTTTAGGAATCAGTATGGAGATTCCTCAGGAAAATGGGAATCAGATCCAGCAATTCCACTCTTAGGCATATACAAAACAATGAACATTCATACAAAAAAGACATCTGATCAACTATGTTCATAGCAGCATGATTTGCAATAGCCAGATCCTGGAAGCAACCTAGATGCTCCTCAGTTGAAGAGTGGATAGATAAAATGTGGTTCATTTACACAATGGAGTACTACTCATTGGAAAAAACAAAACAAAACAATGGAATCTTGAAATTCACAGGCAAATGGATGGAACTAGAAGAAACCTTCCTTAGCAAGGTAACCCAGTCACAAAACGGCAATCATGGTGTGTACTCACTCATGTATGGATTTTAGACATAGAGCAAAGCTTTAGCAGCCTATATTCCACACTGCCAGAGAAGCTATGATAAAGGGAAGATGATAAGAAAGACATACACATTCCCCCAGAGAAGAGGAAATGGACAAGATCTCCTGAGCAAATTTGGAGCATGTGGTTAGGGGAGAGGGAGCTAGGAGAGACAATGGGAGTATAGGAGGTGAGAGGAGGACATGAAGAAGCATGAAGTTTGAGTTGGCTGAAGAATAGAGGAGAGCAAGATAAGAGATTCCATAATAGAGGGAGCTATTACATGTTTTAAGAGATATCTGGTACTAGAGATATGTCCAGAGATCTACAAGGATGACCACAACTAACAATCTAAGCAATAGCTGAGTGGTTACCTTGAATGCCCTCTCCTGATAATGAGATTGATGTCTACCTTATGTCATCCTGTAGCCTTCATCCACTAGCTGATGGAAGCAGAAGCAGGCACCCTCAGCTACACATTGAACTGAACTTATGGAATCCACTTATGGAGAGGGAGAAGTGATGAGCAAAGGGGTCAAGACAAGGTGGTAAGAGCCACAGAAACAGCTGACCTGTACAAGTGGGAGCTCATGGATCAGATCCAGACTAATAGCTGGGAAACCAGTATAGGACTAATCCACCCCATTAATTTGGTTATCAATGAGGAGGCCTTGGAAATGTGTGGGTCTTCTGGTAGTGGATCAGTATTTATCCATAGCATACACATGGACTTTGGGAGCCCATTCCACATAGGGGGATACTCTCTCAGCCTAGACACATGGGATAGGGCCTAGGACCTGCTTTAAATGATATGAAGATACCCCATTGGGAGACCTCAGCCTCCCTGGTGAGCCAAAAGTGGATGAGATAGGGTGTTAGAGAGGGGCAGGAGAGGACCAGGAGAGGGAACTGGAAGTGACACATAAAACAAATTTGTTTCTAATTAAAAAAAAATAGAAAAAATTAATAAACTCAGAAACAAATGTTTCACATTATGTTCATCAATGAGCAAATCCAGGTGATAATATGTACATAATATAGAAAATTTTACTCAACAAAGTGGGAAAGGCCAAAAAAATGAGTAATTTTCTGAATAGGTACCAGTTAATAGAGTTAAATTAAGATTGCATAAACAAATTAAAAGACTTATAAACCAATGGGAAATAGAAGCAGTAATTAAAATTTCCCCAACAAAAGAAACACAGGAGCAAAGGTTTAAACCTCATACTTATATCAGAGCTTCAAAAAAGCATTGATGCCAATAGTCCTCAAATTATCCCATGAAATAGAAACAGAAAGAACACTGACCAACTCATCTTGTGAGACTTCTACCCAGATAACCAAACCACATGAAGAACTAATAACAACCTGTATTAAATTATAGACCAAGTTTCCTTGTGAATATTGACTCAAAATTAATTCTTTGAAAACAAACCCAAGAACATGCACATGTAAATACACACAAACATACACATACACATACACACACACATACACACACACACACACACACACACACACACACACACACACACACACACACACAAATTATGCACCATTATTAACTGGTTTCATCACAAACATGCAGGGATTATTGGTTTAATGTAAGAAAAAGAATAAATGTGATCCACCATATAAGCAAACTGAAATATAAATTAGAAAAAATAACACCTTTCACAATAACATCAAATAGTAAAAATGCCTTGGGTTAACCCCAACCAAGGAATTGATAAGACTTTTATGAAAAATGCTTCAAATCTTTGAAAAGGGAACAATTGAAAACTTAAAAGTATTAAACCAAAATCTGCAAACTGGCTAAATATAATATCGTGAACAATAGGAGAACAGCTGGAGGTATGACTTTCCCTGATTCAAATTGTACTACAGAGCTATAATAAATGAAACCATATAAGAGTGGCATAAAAATAGACATGTTGATAAATGGAATAGAATAGAAGACACAGAAATAAATCTGCACCCATATGCACACCTGGTTTTGATTATGAGCCCAGAAATGTACACTGGAAAAAAGACGTCTTCCACAAATGGTGTTGGTTAAACAAGATATCTTCATATATAAAAATGCAAATAAATTATTTATCTCCTATTACAGAATTAAAGTCTGAGTGGATCAAAGATGTCAACATAAACTACAACACTACACTTGATAGAAGAAAAATTGGACAATAAGCTTTGATCTGATTGGCACAGGAGAAGACTTCCTGAACAGAACATCAATAGTACAGGCACTAATATCAACAATCAATGTATTGACCTCAGAAAACTGAAAAGCTTCTGTATGTTAAAGAACACTGTCAATAGGAGAGACAGGCAGTCTACAAAACTTTACATCTGAAAATAGATTCAGGAAAAGTGTTATCAAAGCCTCAAATAATCTAATGTAAATGGATACCATGCTATAAGGAGAATTCTCAATAGAGGAATCTAGGAATTTGAAGTGGTTGGGAAACGCTTAAAAAGATATTAAACATCCTTCCATCAGAGAAATGCATGTCAAACTATGTGATAATTCCATCTTGTACCTGTCAGAATGGCTGAAATCAATGAAACAGGTGAAAGTTCATGTTGATGACAATGTAGAACACACGGAAAATTCCTCATTGCTTGTGGGAGTTCACACAAACCCAGCCATTATGGAAATCAATATTGCCATTCCTCACAAAATTGGGAATCAATACATTTCAAAACTCAAATATCCCATACTGCATCCTTCCACAATTATACTTACTCACCTATGTTAATTTAATCTTTATTTATAATAGCCAGAAATTGGAAACAACAGAAATGTCTATCAACTAATGAATGGATAATAAAAATGCTATAAATTACAATGGAGAAATACTCAGCCTATTGAAAAGAAACACAATCATGAAATTTGCAGGCAAGTGGATGGAACTAGAGAAAAATCATCCTGCATGAGGTAACTCAGACACAGAAAGATATATATGATATTTATTTACTTATAAGTGGATATTATTTATTAAGTAAATGATAACCAAGCTGCAATCTATAGACCTAGATGTCTAAGTAAAATGGATGTCTCTAGTGGGTGGATGAGGGTCATATTTTGACTGGATCTGGCATAGGGATAAATGAGATAGATGGACAGAGTGCAGCAAGAGAATTCTGGAGTCAGGCAGGACTTGGGAATATGTGTAAATTTAATGTACTGGAAAGTTCCAGATATCTGTGGGGGTCTTGAGGACTCCTGGTAACAGGGAATATTGAATTTGAATTGCCTATCTATTTTAGCCAGGCAAGACTTCAAGTGGTGGGACTGGGTTGTATTCAGTTGCAATGTTGACACAGTTTTGGAAAGAACTCAGGCTGGTGCGAATTCACAGCACGTCTCTCCTCAATCTGACATTATGTTCCCTTTACTGAGGACAACATCCACACAGCTCCTTGAATATGGAGTGCTCATTTGTGTCCTTTATGGAGCTTTTTCTCCTAGCTCCAATTCCTTTGGTACAGAAAAGTACTGTTGACTACCGAAAGTGAAACCTGGCCACCAATCTATCCACAAAAACTTGGACCTACAATCTTTCCTGACTTCAAGATGTGTGGGTCAATGATGGTGCAGAACTTGAAGCAGCCACCAAGCAATGATGGATTTAGGTCAAAGTCCCTTACATGAGAGGGAGCCCATGCCCTACACTGCTTGAATGGCCAGGAACTGGAGAATGGGTAGCCCAGAGCCCTAGAGTAGAAAAAAACACAACTGGTGTAAATAGAAAATCAGTCAATGAAATGATTCCTAATGATATTCTGCTATATATATTCATAAGTGTTTTGTCCAGTCATCATCAGAAAGGCTTCCTCTTGCAGCAGATGTAATTAGATCCAGACAAGCAAAGCTAGACATTATGGGCAGAGAGACTAAATTGGAGCTTACCATCAATTCCATCCATTCTGAGCTAGGGCAATCTCAGAGATCAAGAGACAGAAATAGATTGCAAGAGTCAGAGAAGATGGAGGATACCAGGAGAATATAGCCTAGTGCATCAACTAATCAAGGCACATAAGGGTTCACATAAATGGAAGTGGCAAACACAGGGCCTTTATGAGTCTATACCAGGTTCTCTGTCTATATGTTGTGGCTGTAAGATTGGTGTTTCTTTGGAAAATCTAACTGTGACAGTGGGTATGTCCTTGACACTTTTTCCTGCTCTTGAGATATTTTTACTACTGATGGCCTATTGTCTTATTTTATTTTGTTTTATCTATCAAAGACATTATCTTTTTGAAAGGTGATGGGGGTTAGTGGATCCAGGGAAGAGGGTAGGTTGGGAAACTGGGATGAGTCAAGGGGGGAAAATAATGTATTTTCAGTTAAAAAATATAATGCTAAAATAGATGTCATCTTTATTCTTTGCAGATACAGAATGATATAGAAGTCATATGTCCTCTGATCTATATCCATATTGAATTTAACAGCGCACAATCTATGGTTGGAGTTGGAATACCAAGGAAAGTAATCATCATAACATTGCCCTAAGGGTAGGTTTTAAATCTGTGACTATGTATATTTGCCCTAGAGTCCCATTCCATGTTGGCTGCTTTAGAACTCCACAGTGGGTACTTGGAAATATTGAAGTTATAAAACTTCAGTGAACCTATCTTGGACAAATAAATCTTATTTTTACGTAATCGATGTGGTTAAATTGTATCCTGCCATAAATGAAAATAGTAAATTTTTTTCCTTAATAGCATCCACTTACTTTGTGGTGAAATGTCATTTATAATCCACCTTGCTAGACATTTCAACACGTACACCTAAATATTATTTCACAAGTGATAAGATTAAATCACTTTGCACTTCTGCCCATTGTGAAGCTTGTAGGAAAATGAGCTGGCAATTTTTTGAAGAAAAAAAATCATCATTTTTTTCCTGCTTTAAAATATAATTTAAAGCTTTGATTAACATAAGTATCAGTAGGAGATAATATTAACAATTCAAGAGTTTAAAACTTATAACATATTTTTGAGCCAAAACTTTCTTTGGGCTCATCATTCAATCTTTAAATAAATCAATAAAGGCTAAACATAGTGACTTTAAAGCATGGGATAATTATTTTTAGAAAGTCAGAATTCAAAGCTTGTGAATATGGACAGGGTTGGTGCAATATGGGTACAATTTTAGCTCAGAAGCAAGATAGGAGCCATTTTCCTACAAAAAAATGGCAAAATCATCACATCTATTTTAGCTTCTCAAAATACCATGAAAGAGTACACCAAAATTAGAAATGGAGCATATGACAGACTACATTCCCAAGCACTGGTTTCCAAATGTTTCGGGTATTGTAGAAGCTTTATGAACTGCATAGCTAAAAATATTGATTGTTGAAACAAAAGAGATGGCTTCCTAGTAACAAGAGCTTGCTGTTCTTTCAAGGGACCTGAATTCAGTTCTCAAAACCCACCTCAGAACCCATAATTACCCCCTACTCCAGGTTAGGTAATCCTGTTTCTTCTGGCCTCTGCATGACCTGCAGCACATGGCATACACACGAAGACACAAAACTACAAATGTATAAGAATTATAAAATGGATATTTTGAAATGATTATTAGTGATGACTAGAATTTTGGACACAATTCACATAGACATTGAACTAAAATTGAATTTTTTTGCTTTGATCATATGGAACATTAGTAACTGAATTGTAGTGGAACAAAATTATGACCCTGTAAAGAGCTGGTACCTCTGCTCAAGAAATTATATTGAAGACAGAGGTGAAACCCAGTAGAACTCCCCAGATTCTGAAACTGATAACTTTATTCATTTTGACAGCAATTGAAAAACTAAAGGATAGGTAGGAAGAATACTTTCAGTAAAAATGATCATTTTATTTGTGACATTAGAAGGAGGAACCTTCAGGTCATTAACGCAGTGTGTTTAAATGAATATATTTAGCTTAATGTGAAAACCTAGGGTATGACAAAGGAGGAAAATAAATTTTGTAAAAGAAAATACATACATAAAGGAAATATCATGCGAACACAAGTTACACCCTGTGGAAGAACATGAAAATCCAAGAAGGAGATCATTTCCCAGTTTAAAAAAAAAAAGAAATTAACTCCATGTGCACGTTTCAAATTATTCAAAAACAATACGTGATTATTTCAGTATCCTATTTTCCACTATTATCTAATAATTGTATTTCAGTGTGTTCTAAGTATAACAAGTATAAGCAATGGATTTCATCTTTAACAGGATTATGGTCCTGAAATCACAATCTCAATTTTCATACAGAAAAATTTTGTTTAGTTGAAAATGCTGAACATGGACCATTTAGAGGTCTCTAAATACATATGAGTAAAATAAAAACTATATAAAGATGAAAATAATTTGGAAGTACAACATCATCAAATTGAAATTTGTATACTGTTATACAGATATAATTTTAATAGGAGTGCACTATGTATTTATATATAGCCATACACAATCTGTCTATTCAGTATGTATAGCCATGTGTATGGATTAAACTATCATATTAATACACAGTGATATACTCAGAGATTAAAATTAACCCAGTTCTAGAAAGATATAACAAGCTACAGTTGTCCAAATCATTGTGCACAGCTCTCTGTTACTCTTATTCTTCTTGCTTGCACTGACTCCTCATTGGCTCCACTGATAACACTGGATTTTGTTTTTTCTAATGGGTCACTGTAGTCAACTCTTTCTCTTTGCTGTTACTATATCTGATAATCACATGAGTTGTAGATATTCTCTGCTAAAACCATTATAAAATATGAATCTACCCACATAAATGATTATATCTAAATCTCTAATGATGTTTCATTCCCCAAAAAGGGACACAAGTTTAAATGTGAGAAGTTAGCTGTCACATTATCCTAGCTTTCAACTATATCAGAAATCCCCTGATTAGCTAAAATCTGTGCTTGTCAGAACATAAGATAGTCTGGTGGCAGATCTTCAATTCTCCCTCTGTTCCTCAGATCCAATTCCCAGTATCATCCTCAGTTCTGCAACAGAACACACAATGCAGCCTTCACTCCCCTCTGTTCACACCAGCTGTGTATCCTATAGACCTTCCCCTCCTAACATCCCTCTCCCCATTTCTTAGCTTTCCTAGCTCCCAAATTCAGCAGGCTCTCCCCATTAACACACAGACCACTCCTGCCAAGAAAGCACTTAGGCTGCCTGTACATATTTCCTTCTCCTTCTGTTCCTCTAGAGCTAAAACCATACTTTCATCCACAGTGCTATCACAAACATTCTGTGGTAACTTCTTTTCCCTGTCTTTCCCAAGTCTAATAAAAATAAAGATTTTGTTATTGAACATTCTACTATGCTTCCTCTTGTGGACCTGATCAGATCGGTAGCCTATTCCCATTTCCTAAGTGTCAGCTCCCAATACTGAGAAACACATTTAAGTTGGAAACTTCAGTGGTCACAACTGTCTGGTCCAAGGAAAATGTCCTAACATGCAACACAAAGAGACCACAATTCCTGAAATTCAATAATATAATCAGAGACGAAAGAACAAACACACAATAAATGTAAATCAAGTATTCAACACCTAGGCATAAAATCAACACAATTCCAAATGCATGAACACCAGTTCAAAATATATCCAATAACAACTAGGACAATGTGTCTCTATGAGAGATCAGTTAATCTTCAACAGGAGGCCCTGATATGCTAACACAGATGAGTCACAACAAAAAGACCTAAATAATGCCTATAGATGTACTTAGAAGAATTAAATCCCTTTATTAAACCTAGATAAACACAACAAAAGGAGTAAGAAAATGAATAAAACAGTTCATGTATTGAAAATCAGAGTAGATTCAATAAAGAAAACTCAAAAATGGAATTCTTCAAATGAAAATATACTAATTGAAATTGGAACTAAAGAGGCACATAAACAAAATACAAGAGATGGAAAAGAGAATCTATGGCATTGAAAACACAACATAAGAAATGAGAAAAGAAAATGGTAATTCCGAAAAAGTGCTAACATAAAACATCAAGGATGGAACACTACAAAAAATCAAACCTAATAATAATAGTCATAGATAATGGAGAAGAAATCCAGCTCAAAGCTCAGAAGTTATTTTTAACAAAATCATAGAAAAAAATCCCCAACCAAAGAAGGAACCTATAAAATAAAAGAATCATACAGAATACCAAATAAATTGTCACATAATATTCAAAATATCTAAACATACAGAAAAATTAAAACCATATTAAAAGCTGCATCAAGAAAAGAACAAGTAACCCATAAAGGTATACTTTTATGGATTTACTTGAAATTTTTAATTTTTAATTTTCAGAAAGTCAGAGACCTATCTGCTGAAGATATAAGAGACCATAGATGCCAGATAATATATTTATATCCAAAAACACTCTCAAAAATTATAAATGAAGAAAATAAGATATTCTTGATAAAGCAAACAAGTAATATCTATCTACAATATCTGTCCTACAGAAATTTCTAGAATTAAAACTCCAACCAAAGGAGATTAACAACACCCATACAGGAAATAGATAATCACAGAATAGCAAACTCAAAAAAGGGAAGCCCTCTATAACACACACATACACTCACATGATAATACCATCACGAATACCACCAACCCGTCACCACCACCACCACCAACAAAACAACAGGAATCAAAAATCATTGGTCCCCCAACTGAAGCATATTTCCACTGCTCATGTGCATGCTGTACTAGTCAGAAAAAAACATACCAGCCAAGAACAAAAAAGTGAAGAGAAGAGATAGCCCCTGCTCCACCAAAGGCCAAACTAGTTGACAGAATGGCAGCCCCCAACTTGGACAGAGGCTCACTGGTAGATCAGAGGTCATAACAGTCAACAGAAATGTAGGCCACTAAAACCAGAAGACAAATGAGGAAACAGAAGCCCAACATCAACAGCAACAAAACAGAAACCAACATAGATCTGTAATCATCCTGAACTCAGATGACTGACACTAAATAAAATCAACACTAACTAGGGCAATAAGGCCACATCACAGCCCCGCTATACTATGATGGCAAGAACTAAATATTCAGATGGATTCCAATCCATCTGAAATACAAGAAGTCAAGATCACAAAGGATTCCTAAAGATAAAAAATAAATACCTTAAAGTATCCTTGATTATCAAGGATAAGATAACCAAATATTGCAGAAAAACAGAGTAAACATTTGAAGGAAACAATTCAAGACATGGAAATTCAAATAGAAACAATAAAGAATACACAATCTGAGGGAATGCTGGAAATAGAAAACCTGCATAAATGAAGAGGAACTACAGACACAAGCACTACCATAAGAATAAAAGGTATGGAAAAGAGAGCACCATCTCTTGAAGATGTGATAGAAGAAATAGATTCATTAGTCAAAGAAAATTGTAAGTTTAAAAATCTCTTAACACAAGTCATCCAAGATATCTGGGACATTATGAGAAGTCCAAACCTGAGAATAATTGGAATAAAAAGGAGAAGAATCCAAGCTCAAAAAGTCAGAAAATATATTTAAGAGAGTTGTAGAATAAAATTCTCCTAACCTAAAGGAGATTCCTATAAAGATATAAAAAGCTTACAGTAAAACAAATAGAATGTATCAGAAAATAATAATACATAATAATCAAAACATTAACAACACAAAACAAAGAAAGAGTCTTAAAAACAGAAAAGAAAAAGGCCAAAGTAATTGATAAAGGAAGATCTACTAGAATTTTGTTGGAATTCTCAATGGAGACACCAAAGACAAAAGGGTCTGGATGCAAGCCCAGAATACTATATCAAGGAAAAAAAAATGTCAGTCCCCTGCTGGTATCCCAGCTATCAGTCTGGGGAGCAAGAGTTCTCCGATTTTCAGGTCAGCTGTTTCTGTGGGTTTCACCAGCCTTGTATGGACCAATTTGCTCTTCACTTGTCCTTCTCTGCATCTGGATTCCAGTTCAGTTCAGTGATTAGCTGTAGGTGTCTTCTTCTACTTCCACCAGCTGCTGGATGAGGGCTATAGGATGGCATATAAGTCAGTCATCAATCTCATTATCAGGGGAGGGCATTTAAGGTAGCTTCTCTTCTGTTGCTTAGATTGTTAGCTGGTATCATCATTGTAGATTTCCAGACATTTCCGTAGTGCCTGATTTCTCTGTAAACCTAAAATATCTCCCTCTATTATTGTATCTCCATTCTTATTATCTCTTCTATTCTTCCCCTGACTCAACCAGCATGGTCTGATCAAGACCCCAGGACCATGGGTTTCAGGGAGGAAACCTCAGAAATCTCTTGGACCTCCCGTGGTTGTTCAGTGCTTTTCCCTAGCATAGGTGTGGACTTTGGGAGCACATTCCACATAGAGGAATACTTCCTGAGCCAAGACGCATGGTGGTGGGCCTAGGCCCTATCCCATAGGTCACGAAGACACTGATGGCACCCTATGGAAGGCCTCACCATCCAGGGGAAGCAGAAAGGATATGTAATAGGTAGGCTTTTAGTTGGTGGTAGAGAAGGTCTGGACAGAAAAGGGAACTGGGATTGTCATGTAAAACAATCTTATTTCTAATTCAAATAAAAAAATCTGCAACAAAAGAAAAAATATTTCAATCTCCATAGATGGAGAACTCAAGATATTCCATGATATAATCAAATTTAAACAATATATATCCAAATTCTGGGGACTAGAATGGAAACAGCAACCAAGGGATGTTAATCACAAAATGGAAGTAAATAATATCACATCAGGATAACACAACAAAGAAACATACACACACACGCACACACACACACACACACACACACACACACACACACACACACACCTCTCTCTCTCTCTCTCTCTCTCTCTCTCTCTCGCCATTATAAACCACAATAAAGTAACAGGAATTGACAATGATTGGTCATTGATATCTTTCATTAGCAATGGACTCAATTCCCCAGTAAAAAGACAGAGTATCAGAATTGATGTGAAAAAAGGATTTTCCTTCAGCTGCATACCATAGATACCTCAACGTCAAAGATAAACATTAACTCAGAGTAAAGTGTTGGAAAAAGAGTTTTCAATAAAAGGAGATTAAAAAAAATACAAACTGGGGTACTAATTCTAAGAAAAGAGGCTTCAAATCAAAATTCATCAAAATAGATGAAGAAAACCAAATAATCCGTATCAAATCAACCAAAATGACATTTCAACTCTTAATACCTATATCCCATATGTAAGAGAAGACGCATTTTTAAAAGAAACTATACTAAAGTATAAATCAATGTCAAATTGCAAACATTGCACTCTCACCAAAGGATAGGTCATCCAGACAAATACTAAATAAATAATAATAATAATAATAATGGAGCTAAGGCCTGAACAATGGGGAGTACACTGACCCCAGACTGCTGTATGGGAGGCCAGCATGGGACTAATACAGACCCTACCCTGATCATGGATGTCAATGAGGAGGCCTCTGAACTCTAGGAGGCCCCTGGTAGTGGATCAGTATTTTTCCCTGGTGTAAGAAGAGACTTAAAGAGCCAATCCTATGTGAAGGGATGCTCTCTCGGCCTGGACACATGGAGTAGGCCCTAGGCCCAGCCCAGGATGATGTGGTAGACTTTTGGGAGACCCCATCGAGGGCCCTACCCTCCCTGGGGAGTGAAAGGGGGATGGGTAAGGGGCAGTTTCATGGTTGGGGGAGAGGAGGGGGAGGGAGAAAGGAATGACGTGTGAAACAAGCTTGTTCCTAATTTGAACTACTACTACTACTACTACTACTACTACTAATAATAATAATAATAATATGTTCTGTTCTAAAAAATAATGGAGCTAAGAGGCATTATGAATCAAATAGAATGAAGAGTTATCTTCAGAACATTTCAATCAAACTAAAAGAAGACAGTTTCTTCTCAGCAACTCATTTACAATTCTCAAAATCTGACCAAATTCTTGGTCACAACTCTAAACAAATGTATGAAAATCAAAAAAACCTACTCCATCTGTTGAGACAACCATGGGTTAAAGCTGGATTCCACCATCAACACAGACAACAGAAAAACAAGAAAGTCATCAAAATTGAACAACACTGGAACAAATGAACATTCTTTCAAAGCAGGAATAATAAAAAAAAGAAATAAAAGGCTTCTTATAATTCAATGAAAATAAATGTACAACATTACCAAGCTTATTGGTCACAGTGAAAGCAGTGCTAAGAGGAAAGTTCATAGCACTAAGTGACTTCATGAGGTAACTGTAGAAATCTCATACTAGTCACTTAGGAGGACTCCTGAAAGCTCTAGTACAAAAGAAACAAACATACCAAAGAAGACTAGGCATCAGGAAATAATCAAACTGGGGGCTAAAATTAATAAAGTAGAAGCAAAGAGAACAACATCAAAAAAGGGTCAATGAAACAAAGAGTTGGTTCTTTGGGGAAATCTAGAATGTAGACATACATATCCAAACCAACTAAAAACACAGGGAGAGAATATCTAAATTAACAAAATCAGAAACAAAAAGGGGGGATATAACAGCAGACACCAAGGAACTTCCAAGAATCATGAGGTCATACTTCTAAAACCTCTACTCAACAAAATTGAAAAATATATAAAATAAGCTGAACAGTTTCCTCAATACATACCATTTTCGAAAATTAAATCAAGATCAATGAAACAATTTATATAAACCTATAATCCCTACAGAAATGGAAGCAGTAATTAAAATGATTTTAACTAAATGAAAATCCCTCAAGGCAAGATGGTTTTATCACAGAATTTTACTACACTTTCAAAGACCTAATACCAATACTACTCAAATTACTGCACTTTCAAAGAAGACCTAATTACAATGGTACTTTTACCACACTTTCAAAGAAGATCTAATACCAATACTACTCAAATTACTACCCAAAATAGAAAAAGAGGGGAAATTCCAAAATTAATTTTATGAGGTGACAATCATGCTGATAACCAAACCACACAATGACTCAGCAAAGAAAGATGACTACAGACAAATTTCTTTCATGAACAATTTAGCACCATACCATAAATCTCTATGGAAAAAAAGAAGTAAGAACAGAAGCACAACCAAAATGATCAAATATCAAGAAATAATCAACCTTAGGGCTGAAATCAGTAAAATAAAACAAAGAGAACAATACAAAGAATCAATGAAACATCCACTTTGTTCTTTGAAAAAATCAATAAGATAGACAATGTCTTATCCAAACTAATTAAAAAACGGAGCAAAAACATCCAAATTAACAAAATCAGAAACAAAAAGTGTAACATAGCAAAAGACACCAAGGGAATTAAGACACTAATACTGATATGCTTTAAAGAGTATGTACTGGATTTCACCAAATTCTAAAACCAATGAATAATTAACTTGATAGGGCCTCCCTTTACTCCCTAACTAAATCAGGTTCATTTAAGCAATCTAAATAGGTCATGAACAACCAGTAAAATAGAAGCCACCATTAAAATTCACTTGAGGAAAAACAAGCAAGCAAACAAGAAAAAAAAATGCCCAGCCCACAGACTTTATCAAAGAATTTTACCATATTTTCAGAGAAGACTAACCACCAATATTCCTTACATTAGCCAAAAAAAATAGAAACCAAAGAAATATTACCCACTTGATTTTATAGGCCAAAGTTACTCTGATACCTAAAATACATAAAGAACGGAAAGTAAAACAAACTAAAGACCAATTTACTTCATGAACATATATGCCAAATACTGCAAGAATACATTCACCTTGATCAAATATGCTTCATCCAAGTGATGCAGGGATGGAACAATATTCAAATATCATTAAGTGTAATATACCATATAAATGAAGTGAAAGAAAGAAAAATATTACATGATTATATCATTAAATACAGAAAAGACTTTCACAAAATCAAATATTCCTTTGAGATTAAAGTCCTGGGGTGATTAGGGATAAGAAACACCCTAATTTTGGCAGTGTTTCACTTCTTTGCAGGTTATATCTAATCAAACAAAGTTATATGTTAGTCTTTTAAATTTTTTATATGGAATGGCCATGAGGTTTGATGAACTAATCTCTCCTAATCAAGAGAGTTCTCCCATTTTAATCTAA
The DNA here is from genome assembly GCF_003668045.3 of Cricetulus griseus. NCBI lineage: Eukaryota > Metazoa > Chordata > Mammalia > Rodentia > Cricetidae > Cricetulus > Cricetulus griseus. The sequence goes on along the minus strand of NC_048595.1, from coordinate 238,954,628 downwards.
TCATTATGAATCTTCACTGTATCAACAGTTTTTCTTCTCATGTGGAAACAAAACCAAAAACTGTTCCATACCATAACATGTATCTTGGTTTCCATTCCTAGATCAACACATATTTGAAGTATACAGGCTGAATTAATTAAGCAGTTTTTCCATTATTTAATGTCACATGAGAGTTGTCATTCCTTTCTTCTTAGCATTCAACAATTTAAAGTTAATAGAGCATTGTATAATATGGAGTCTTTATTAACCCTTTCTTATTATTAAGTACAATTTTTCCTTTTTAAAATTTAAATTAGAACCAAGCTTATTTTACATGCCAATCCTAGTTCCCTCTCCCTGCCCTCCTCCCTTGCCCCCACCAACTTCCTATCCCATCCACTTTCTGTTCCCCAGGGAGGGTGAGGCCCCCCAAGGGGGATCTTCAAATTTTTTCATATAACTTGGACCATGGCCTAGGCCCTCCCACATGTGTCTAGGCTGATACAGTATCCCTCTTTGTGGAATAGGCTCCCAAAGTCCATTCATATACTAGGGATAAATACTGATCAACTGCCAGAGACCCTATAGAATGCCCAGGCCTCCTAACTGGCATCCATGTTCAAGGGGTCTGGGTCAGTCCTATGCTGGTTTTCCAGGTATCAGCCTTGGGTCCAGATCAGCTGTTTCTATGGATTTTTTTTAGCCTAGTTTTGACACCTTTGCTCATGACTCCTCCCTTTCTGCAACTGGATTTCAAGAGTTCAGCTCTGTGTTTAGTTGTGGTTGTCTGGTGCTGCTTCCATCAGCTAGTGGGTGAAGGCTCTACAATAGCATATAAAGTAGTCATCAATCTCATTATTGTGGAAGGGCATTTAAGGCAGCCTCTTGACTATTACTTAGACTGTTATTTGGGGTCATCCATATAGATTTTTGGACATTTCCTAATGCCTGATTTCTCTTTAACTTGTAAAACTCTCTTTAACTCACTCTGTTATTATTTCTTTTTTCTTTCTCTCCTCTATTCTACTCCTGACTTAGTCTTCCAGCTCCCTCATGTCCTCCCTTTTCTCCCCTTCTCATTCTCTTAACTCCCTCTTGCCTCCTACCATGTTCCCAATTTGCTCAGGAGATCTTGTCCCTTTCCCCTTCTCCAGGGGAACATGTATGTCTCTCTTAGGGTTCTCCTTGATTACTATCTTCTCTGGCAGTGTGGAATGCAGGCTGGTAATCCTTTGCTCTATGTCTAAAATTCATGTATGAGTGAGTACATACCATGTTTGTCTTTTGTAAAGGACATCTTTTAAACTGTGATTACATATTTCTATAGCTGACTGTCCTGTTGGATTTTGTGGTATACCTGTAATATGCTTTATATTGTAATATGCAAAAATGTTTCATTTCACCAGACACATATGCTGGGGCATTGTCAGTATTCATTTATACAGATAGTCCTTTGATGGCTATAACTTCTAATAATTGAGGAAATATAGAGTCAGACTTTTCAGAATTTAAAATGAGTTGCCCAGTGAAATTCTGCGAGAGTTATCTATGATAATTTGCATATATTTTATTTTTCCAAACTCCACAAAAAATGAAACACATTCATCTGCCAGATTTGATTTCTTTGAGAACCCTTTGGGTTACTTCCTTCAGGTCATGAAGTTTGTTTATACAAAGATAAATTAGAACATTTTTTTAATAATTTCCTTGGCTTGTTGCCAAGTGATAAAACAATCTTTTTCCAAACCTGTGCTATTAGCATGGTGTTTGTTATTATATTTTGAGGCTTCTAACACATTTCCTAATTAAAGCTGATCAATTTTATCATTTCCTTGTATTAGAGGCCGTCATATGATTTGACATATATTATATAAGGTAAGATATCTATTTCTTGGACCCCAGGAATGGGAAGTGGCATAAACTCCCGAGCTAATTGAGAGCATGAGGGTAGGGGAGTGCGTGCTGCCACAATAAGAGTACAAGAAGAAGATGAGAGGAGAAGAAATGGAGGAGCAGATATATTGAGTTGGGGGAAGAATAGAGGAGAGAGAGCAGCATGAGAGATACCATATCAGAGGGAGCCACTATAGGTCCGAGAAGAGATCTGGAACTAGAAAGATCTCCAGAGACCTATAAGGATGACATGATCTGACAGTCTGGGCAGTGGAGGAGAGGATGGCCTAGAAGCCCCTCCCCTAGAATGAGAGTGATGACTACTCTCTATGCTATCCTAGAGTCCTCATCCAGTGGCTGATGGAAGCAGAGACAGACATACACAGAAATACACTGAGCTGAATTCTGGAACCTAGTTGAAGAGAGAGAGGAATGAAGAATGAAGGGGTCTGTACCAGGTTGGAGAAACCCACATAAACAGTTGGCCTGAAAAAGGGAAAACATATCGACTCCAGACGCTCTTTGGGAGGCCAGTACAGGACTAATCCAGGCCCCTGACCATGGATGCCATCGGGGAGGCCCCTGCACTCCTGGGAGCCTCCGGAGGTGGACTGTCTTTTTGCCCTGGTGTATGTGGGGGACTTTGAGAGCCCATCCCACTTGAAGGGATGCACTCTGTCTCTGAACACATGGGGAGGGACCCAGGCCCAGCACAGGAAGATTTGGTGGACTTGGTGGAGCCCCGGTTGGGGGCCCTACCCTGCCTGGGGAGTGGGGGTGGATAGGGTGGGGTGTAGGTTGGAGGTGGGGGAGAAGGAATGGGGGCAAGGGGAGGGAGAGGGAGAGGGAGAGGGGAATTACATGTGAAACAAGCCTGTTCCTTAACTTGAATTAATAATAATAAAAAAGAGAGAAAAAAAAAAGATATCTATTTCTGATTAGTTCCTGTAATTGAATGGATAACAGAAACAGACATGGCAGAAATTGTGGATCAACTGGAATACGTTCAGTTTGATTCAATATGTAAAAGAATTCTTTCTGCATATTGAGAATCAATGACTATATTAGGAGACTCTGAAGAATCTATTAGTACCAAGCATATAGCACACAATTCTGACTTCTGAATGGAATCACAAGGACATTGAGGCACTTTTCTTATTTTCCTAGACTTATACCATAAATTTCCTGGTTTGTTAGCATCACTGTAGAATATAAGCTGCAGAAATTGTTTTTCTTTCTACCGTTTGAGGAAGGGTCCAATTAGTTCTTTCATACAATCAAGTATTTTAATTTTAGGATAGTGGTAACTAAGCTCTCCAAAAAAATTACTGCAAGCTCTTTGCCAATGTTCCTTTCCTCCCCATAATGAGGAAACCTCAGCATTAGTAAAAGGTTCCACAGTTTCTGCCAGGTCTATTTCTGTTAATTGATGAAGTCAAATTTTCCTTTCAGTATCAATTCAGAGAACATTTCTACATAGGTCTTTAAATTTTACTCTGATTGTATGGCAAAAAATGTCCATTCTAAAACATTATCTTATCTGTGAAAGCAAATTTCTGTGAGAGAATTCAAGGAAGAGAGAATAACAAGAATACAATCAAACTCTGCATGAAAACACTACAAAGGTGAACACTGTAAATTCTTTTCTCTGAAAGCCAACTCTTTCCAATTCAACTAACAATTTTCTTAGATTACTTGAATCATTATCACCTTGTAATATTTGAAATAAATTGCTTCCTTTCCAGAGATATTAATCCAATTGTGGTTCATAACTGGTTAATATATCACCACAAGTTTTGAAAATCATAAAGAGCTTGTCATTGAACTCTCCGGATTTATAATTTCTGTGGTTGGACTTTTTGCAAAACTATCTTATTTCCTAGGTTATTAACAGAATCTCCTCTTGCATTTTTCTCAAGAGCAATTTGTGATATCCAACAAGGAAATTTTTCTTCTAAATTTGTTTTTCTAAGGAATCTGGGTCTGAATCAAATGGTAAATGTGATCCATGTAATGGTATATTGGAGATTGAGGGAACTGTTTATGAATTATTTCTAGTGTGTGTTGCACAAAATGCTGACAAAGATGGGACTGTTTAACATTCTTTCAGGAATAATTTTCCATTGATACGTTTTAATAGGCTGAAACTTAATATAAATAAACACTGTGAAGACAAATTATTCTCAACCCTATACTTGTAAAAGTTTAGTTAAAAAACCAGTCTTTTAAATCAGTCACTCTAATACACCATCAGTTAGGTGATAAAGAAGGCAAGAGAATTCCAGGTTATAAAGAGCCTATTGGCTGGCTCACCTTGTTAATGGTTCTTAGACCTATTACAATTCTCCATTTTCCAGATTTCTGTTTAATGAAAAATGTAGAAGGATTCTTCAATATTTTTGAATAGCTGTTTCTGTACCAGCTCCTCTAGTGGCCATAATTTTTTGGATATCAAAGGCCATTGTTCCAATTAGAGAGGTTTGTCAGTTAACCATGTCAAAGGTAGGGTTGTTGGTATATTGGAAATATTACCAGCTCTTGTGACCTGCTTATGTACAACCTGGGTGGTTAGTGAATGTTCTTGATAATACTTTTTAATATTTGTCTTAGAACAATTCTCTTTATTTGGGTTATTTCTGAGATTGGAGAAATGTCAGCCAGTGTTTTCCATTGCTGTAACAAATCACATTCCAAAAATTTCATTGCTATGTTAACCAAACATGGCTTTAATTTCCCTACCTTTCCTTCTGGCCCTATACAATCTACCCACTTGAACATTTTTCACTTGAAATAAAGGTCCAATTTGTAAAAGACAAATATTTACCTCTTGAAGAAGCCAATCTGGATACCATGATTTGTTGAACTTATTGTTACTTCCACACTTGTGTCTAGTAAACCTAAAATTGCAATGCCATTAATTCATATTTATAGCTTAAGTATTTGATCATTTATAGAAGTTTGCCAAAATACTTACTTGTTTATAATCTCTCCTATATATTTGTTTTGTTTACTGAAACATTTATGTCATAAAAGATAGTATGGATTTTGACAACATATATTAGGTTCTTTAATTTCTCTGTGGAGGACTTCTGCCTCCACACTCGGGGAACTCCTGTTCTGGGGTCTGCAGGCAGGTTGACTCCACCCCTGTGGAATAAGCATCCTAGAGTCTGCTGAGATTACTGGACTACTTTTGGCTGAGACCACCAGCCATACTTCATGAGAGAGAGAGAGAGAGAGAGAGAGAGAGAGAGAGAGAGAGAGAGACCTTGGAATATACTTCTAAAATGGTATTTCTCCATCAAATCCCTTCCCTCAGAGCTCAGGGTTCCCTGTGTAAGAGGAAGTAGAAATAGTATAAAATTCAGAATAGATGGAGGACACCAGGAGACAAATCAATTGAGCAAGGCTCATATGAACTCACAAAGACTCTGCACCAAGTCTTATACATGTTTATTATTTCTTTTGTCTTGGTGTTTTCATAGAACATATGAGAGTTTGAATGAGTAGGTCTCTCATTCTTTTACATGCTTTGGGGGCTCTTTTCTTTCTGTTGGGTTGCCTTGTCCACACATAGATGTGATACTTTTTGTTTTATCTCACACTTCAATTTTTTAAAGTTTGATTTTTATCTACTAGAAGCCTGTTCTTCTCTAATGACAAAGAGGAGTTTTTCTATAAGGGAAGAGAGATCTTGAGGGAATAGCATGAGTAGATCAATGAGGAACAGTTATCAAAACACATTCACTGAGAACAGAAAGTATTTTCAATAAAGAAAAAGTTTCAAATAACCGAGAAAACAATAAATAGTGGAAAAAGAAAAATTATATTTGTAAAAATTTCATGTTGCTTTCAAAAGGTTAGAAGCACACTGCTTATAAGCTACTGTTTGTAGAAATTTATTTAACATGGATATGTAAATATGAGTAGTATTAAAGAAGTTAAATAAAAATAATAAAAAACATTGATAATGTAAATCATAAGAAGCCACCCTGAGAATAATATAAGGTCCTAAAAGAACAAAAATGCAATCTATGGATTTGAAAAAAAAAAATGTATTTTTAATCTTTAAAATAAAAATAGATGTCTTTCCTAAAATATAATAGACAATAGTATTTTAAGACACTTACAGTATTTAAGTCATTTATGATGAGAACATTTTTTTTTCTTTTTTTTTCTTGGGCAAATTTTTTTTTATTTTATTTTATTAGTTCTAGTTAGGGAACAAGCTTATTTCAAGTCCCTTCTCCCTCTCCCTCCCCTCACCCCCAAACTTTCTCCCCCACCCCCAGCCCACCCCCCCAACCCCATCCACCCACTACTCCCCAGGCAGGGTAGGGCCCTCAACGGGAGCTCAGCAAAGTCCACCAAGTCTTCCTATGCTGATCCTGGGCCCTTCCCCATGTGTCCAGGGCCAGAGTGTAACCCTTCATATGGGATGGGCTCTCAAAGTCCCTTCTTGCACCAGGGAAAAATACTAATCCACTACCAGAGGCTCCCTGGAGTGCAGAGGCCTCCTTATTGACATCTATGTTCTGGGGTCTGGATCAGTCTTGTACAGGCCTCCTGGACAGCATCTGGGGTCGATGTGCTCTCCCTTGTTCAGGCCAACAGTTCCTGTGGGTTTCTCCATCCTAGTACAGACCCCTTCGTTCTTCATTCCTCCCTCTCTTCAACTAAATTCCCGATTTCGGCTCATTGTATATCTGTGGATGTCTGTCTCTGTTTCCATCAGTCACTGGGTGAGGGCTCTAGGATGGCATAAAGAGAAGTCATCAATCTCATTTTAGGGGGAGGGTTTTTAGGTTATCCTCTCCACCATTGCCTGGATTGTCAGATCGTGTCATCCTTGTAGGTCTCTGGAGATCTCCCTGGTTCCTGATCCCTTCTCGGGCCTACAGTGGCTCCCTCTGATATCGTATCTCTCATCTTGCTCTCTTTCCTCTATTCTTCCCCCAACTCAATGTTTCTGCCCCTCCATTTCCTCTCCTCTTCTCCTCTTCTCTTGCTCTTATTGTAGCAGCTCCTTCCCCCCCCCTCATGCCCCCAATTAGTTCGGGAGTTCATGCCACTTCCATTCCTGGGGACCATTTAACCCTTAGAGTCCTTCATGTTTCCTAGTTTCTTTGGTGAAGAGCATTATATACTGGTAGTCTTTTGTTCTATGTCTAAAATTCATATATCAGTGAGTACATACCTTGCTTGTCTTTTTGTGACTGGGTTACCTCACTCAGGATGGTTTCCTCTAGTTCCATCCATTTGCCTGCGAATTTCAAGATTCCATTGCTTTTTTCTGCTGAGTAGTACTCCATTGTATAAATGTACCACATTTTCTCAATCCATTCTTCAATAGAGGGGCATCTAGGTTGTTTCCAGGTTCTGGCTATTACAAACAATGCTGCTATGAACATGGTTGAACATATGTCCTTGTTGTAAGTACATGCCCTATTTGGGTATATACCCAAGAGAGGAATGGCTGGATCTTGAGGTACACTGATTCCCATTTTTCTGAGCAACCGCCATACTGATTTCCAGAGTGGTCTTACAAGATCGCACTCCCACCAGCAATGGAGGAGTGTTCCTTTTTCTCCACATCCTCTCCAGCATAGATTGTCATTGGTGTTTTTTATTTTAGCCATTCTGACAGGCGTGAGATGGTATCTCAGAGTTGTTTTGAGTTGCATTTCTCTGATGGCCAATGATTTTGAGCACTTTTTTAAGTGTCTTTCAGCCATTTCAGATTCCTCTGTTGAGAATTCCCTATTTAGTTCTGCACCCCACTTTTTAATTTCGTTGTTTGGTGTTTTGGTGGCTAGCTTCTTGAGCTCCTTATATATTTTGGAAATCAGTCCTCTGTCAGATGTGGGATCGGTGAAGATCTTTTCCCATTCTGTGGGTGGTCGTTTTATCCTACTGACTGTTTCCTTTGCCTTGCAGAAGCTTCTCAGTTTCAGGAGGTCCCATTTATTAATTGCAGACCTCAATGTCTGTGCTTCTGGCGTAATGTTCAGGAAGTGGTCTCCTGTGCCAATTTGTTCAAGGGTAGTTCCCACTTTCTCTTCTAGAAGATTCAGTGTGACTGGATTTATGCTGAGATCTGTGATCCATTTGCACTTAAGTTTTGTGCATGGTGACAGGTATGGATCTGTAATTATCCATTAATTAATTATCCAATTAATTATCTGTAATTATCTGTAATTTTCTGCATTTCCGAATCCAATTGTACCAGCACCATTTGTTGAAGATGCTGTCTTTTTTCCATTGTATAGATTTAGCACCTTTGTCAAAAATAAGGTATCCATAGGTGCGTGGGTCGATATCAGGGTTTTCAATTCGATTCCATTGGTCTATCAGTCTATTTTTGTGCCAATACCAAGCTGTTTTCAGAACTATGGCTCTATAGTAGAGCTTGAAGTCGGGGATGGTGATGCCTCCAGAAGATCCTTTATTGTAAAGAGTTGTTTTGGCTATCCTGGGCTTTTTATTTTTCCATATAAAGTTGAGTATTGTTCTTTCAATGTCTGTGAAAAACTGTGTTGGGATTTTGATGGGGATTGCATTGAATCTGTAGATTGCTTTTGGCAGGATTGCCATTTTTACTATGTTAATTCTACCTATCCATGAGCATGGGAGATCTTTCCATTTTCTGGTATCTTCTTTAATTTCTTTTTTTAAAGTCTCAAAGTTCTTATTGTACAGATCTTTTACTTTTTTGGTTAGTGTTACCCCAAGATATTTTATGTTGCTTGTGGATATTGTGAAAGGTGATGTTTCCCTGATTTCTTTCTCATTGGATTTATCATCTGTATATAGTAGGGCTACTGATTTTTTTGAGTTAATTTTGTATCCTGCTAACTTGCTGAAGGTGTTTATCAGCCGTAGGAGTTCCCTGGTAGAGTTTTTCGGGTCACTAATGTAGACTATCATGTCGTCTGCAAATAGTGAAAGTTTTACTTCATCCTTTCCAATTTGTATCCCTTTGATCCCCTTTTCTTGTCTTATTGCTATAGCCAGAACTTCAAGTACAATATTGAAGAGATATGGAGAGAGTGGACAGCCTTGTCTTGTTCCTGATTTTAGAGGAAAAGCTTTGAGTTTCTCTCCATTTACTTTGATGTTGGCTATTGGTTTGGTATATATTGCCTTGATCATGTTTAGATATGTTCCTGTTATTCCTGTTCTCTCCAAGATCTTTATCATGAAGGGATGTTGGATTTTGTCAAAGGCTTTTTCAGCATCTAGTGAGATGATCATGTGGTTTTTCTTTTTCAGTTTGTTTATATAGTGGATTACATTGATGGATTTTCGTATGTTGAACCATCCTTGCATCCCTGGGATAAAGCCTACTTGATCATGGTGGATGATTTTTCTGATATGTTCTTGTATTCGGTTGGCCAATATTTTATTGAGTATTTTAGCATCGATGTTCATGAGGGATATCGGTCTGTAGTTCTCTTTCTTAGTCATATCTTTGTGAGGCTTGGGTATCAAAGTGATTGTAGCCTCATAGAAAGAGTTTGGCAATATCCCATCTGCTTCTATTGTGTGGAACAGTTTGAGGAGTACTGGAATTAGCTCTTGTTTGAATTTCTGGTAGAATTCTGCAGTGAAGCCATCTGGCCCTGGGCTTTTTTTGGTTGGGAGGCTTTTGATTACTGCTTCTATCTCATTAGGGGTTATAGTTCGATTTAAACTGTTTATCTGATCTTGATTTAATTTTGGTAAGTGATATTTATCCAGAAAGTTGTCCATTTCCTTTAGGTTTTCCAATTTTGTGGAATACAGGTTTTCAAAGTATGACCTAAAGATTCTCTGGATTTCCCCAGTGTCCGTTGTTATGTCTCCCTTTTCATTTCTGATTTTGTTAATTAGCGTGCTCTCTCTCTGCCTTTTGGTTAGTTTGGCTAGAGGCTTGTCTATCTTGTTGATCTTCTCAAAGAACCAACTCTTTGTTTCATTGATTCTTTGTACTGTTTTCCTAGTTTCTACTTTGTTGATTTCGGCTCTCAGGTTGATTATTTCCTGGCGTCTACTCCTCCTTGGTGTGTTTGCTTCCTCTTGCTCTAAAGCTTTCAGTTGTTCTGTCAATTCTCTAATGTGACTTTCCTCCAGTTTCTTCATGTGAGCACTTAGTGCTATGAACTTCCCTCTTAGCACTGCTTTCAGGGTGTCCCATAAGTTCGGGTATGTTGTGTCTACATTCTCATTAAATTCTAGAAAGTCTTTGATTTCTTTTTTTATTTCTTCCTCAACCCAGGAATGGTGCAATTGGGAGTTATTCATTTTCCACGTAAATGTAGGTTTTCTGCAATTCGTATTGCTGTTGAATTCTAGCTTTAATGCATGGTGGTCTGATAAGATACAGGGGGTTATTTCAATACTTTTGTACCTGTGGAGGTTTGCTTTGCTGCCAACTATGTGGTCAATTTTTGAGAAGGTTCCATGTGGCGCTGAGAAGAAGGTATATTCTTTTGTGTTTGGATGGAATGTTCTATAGATATCTGTTAAACCCAGTTGTGTCATAACTTCTTTCAGATCCTTTGTTTCTTTGTTAAGTTTCTGTCTAGTAGTTCTGTCCAGTGGTATAAGGGGGGTGTTAAAGTCTCCTACTATAAGTGTGTGTGGTTTTATGTGTGGTTTGAGCTTTAGTAATGTTTCTTTTACAAAAGTGGATGCTTTTGTATTAGGGGCATAGATGTTCAGGATTGAGACTTCATCTTGATGGACTTTTCCTGTGATGAGTATAAAATGCCCTTCTTTATCTCTTTTGATTGCTTTCAGTTTAAAGTCTAATTTGTTAGATATTAGTATTGCTACCCCAGCTTGTTTCTTGAGCCCATTTGATTGGAAAATCTTTTCCCATCCTTTTACTCTGAGGTATCGCCTGTCTTTGAATTTGAGGTGTGTTTCTTGTAAACAGCAGAAGGATGGATTCTGTCTTCGTATCCATTCTGTTAGCCTATATCTTTTTATGGGTAAGTTAAGACCATTGACATTCAGGGATATTAACGTCCATTGTTCATTGGTTCTTCTTAGTTTTGGATTTATTGTTGGTGGTATCATTGCGTGTGGATTTTGCCCTTCTGTTTCTTTTTGTGTTTGGTGAAATTCGATTAACTACTGCCAGTGTTTTTGTGAGTGTAGTTATGTTCGTTGGGTTGGAGTTTTCCTTCCAGAGCCTTCTGTAGTGCTGGATTTGTTGATATGTATTGTTTAAATCTGTTTTTGTCGTGGAATATCTTGTTTTCTCCATCTATAGTGATTGAAAGTTTTGCTGGGTACAGTAGTCTGGGTTGACATCCATGCTCCCTTAGTGCTTGTAGGGTATCTATCCAAGACCTTCTGGCTTTCAGAGTTTCCATTGAGAAGTCGGGTGTGATTCTGATTGGTTTGCCTTTATATGTTACTTGGCCTTTTTCCTTTGCTGCTCTTAATATTTTCTCTTTATTCTGTAGATTTGGTGTTTTGATTATTATGTGTCGGGGCGACTTCTTTTTGTGGTCCAGTCTGTTTGGTGTCCTGTAAGCTTCTTGTACTTTCATAGGCATATCCTTCTGTAGGTTGGGGAAGTTTTCTTCTATGATTTTGTTGAATATGTTTTCTGTACCTTTGAGCAGTATTTCTTCACCTTCTTCTACACCTATTATTCTTAGGTTTGGCCTTTTTACGGTGTCCCATATTTCCTGGATATTTTGTGTTAGGGTTTTGTTGGACTTGAGGTTCTCTTTGGTGGATGAATGTATATCCTCTAGCGAGTCTTCAGTGGCTGAGATTCTCTCTTCCATCTCTTGAATCCTGTTGGATACACTTACATCTTTAGTTCCTGATCGTTTATCCAACCTTTCCATTTCCAACATGGTCTCATTCTGTGTTTTCTTTATTGTGTGTATTTCAGCTTTCATGTTTTGAACTATTTCAAGAGCTTCCTTCACTTGCTTGGATGTTTTTTCTTGGCTTTCTTTGGATTCTTTAAGAGATTTATTTATTTCTTGAATTTTTTGGTTTGTCTTTTCCTCCAATTCATTTAATTTTTTGTTTGCTTTCTCTTCTATTTCTTTAAGGGATTTTCTTGTTTCCTCTTTAAAGGTCTCTATCAACTTGCTGAGATAATTTTTGAGGTCCATCTCATCTTCATGCTCTGTGTTGGGCTTTTCAGCTCTTGCCGGAGTGGAGTCCCTAGGTTCTGGTGGTGTCATGTTGGTCTTTGTGTTGTTGAGTGAAATCTTATTCTGTCTTCTCCCCATATCCTTTTAGTGGGTCCGGGTGGGTTCTCTCTATCTCCTCTTGTGGCCCAGTGGTGTGTGGGGGCTAGGAATTCGATGTCCACAACTCTAGATGATCTCGATGCTCCTGGTGGTCTCCTCACTAGTTCCTAGTTTCTCGGTCGTTCGGCGGAATGGAAGAGTGGGGTGCTACCAGATTTGGGGCACAGGGAGCTCCTCCCTGCCTGGGCTTGTCTGGCCCAAGCCGGCAGGCACAGGCGGGGGTGGTGGGATGGGGGTGGTGGGGTGTTCTGGTCTGGGGTCGGGAGCGGGCAGGAGCTCACTCACCTAGTTCCAGGTCAGTCTGCGGCGGCGGAATGTAAGAATGGGGTGCTAGCAGATTGGTGGGGCAGGGGGCTCCTCCCTGCCTGGGCGTGTCTGGCCCAAGCCGGCAGGCACAGGCGGGGGTGGTAGGGTGTTCTGGCCTGGGGTCCGGAGCGGGCAGGAGCTCACTCACCTAGTTCCAGGTCAGTCTTCGGCAGCGGAATGTAAGAATCTGATGAGAACATTTTTAACTATTAAATTTTTAGTTAGAAACATTTTATTTTATTTTATCATTTTAAGAAAATTAATTTAGACCTGATAATTTATATGGAAATTTGGTACTGATAGATCATGAGTCTAAGTGTTCTTAATTTTACTGTTTTGTTAAGGCTGACCTTGAGCTACTGATATTACTGTTTTCAGATATCAACTAAAGATATTATAGGCATGCATCACAACATCTAGAAGATTCCTACTTTTAAAGTACACAATACATATAATGGTTTTCAAAATAATGCACCTAAATCTTGTTGATTTATATATCTATCAACAAGATTTTAGATATAGATATAGATATAGATATAGATATAGATATAGATATAGATATATATCATAATACATATCATTATTGAAATCAAAATTAAGAAAACATTTATATAATCATTCTACTGAATATTTTAGAGTAATCTTATGAAGAAATAAATAAAAAATTATGAGGATACACTTCTTGTAAAATAACATCTCAAATAAGGCCAAATAAAATTTTATTTATATCCATGAAGAAAATGAATAGTTTTCTCTTTTTTAATTTTCTTTTTAGTTTTTCAAGACAGGTTTTTTTATGTGTAGCCCTGGCTTTCCTGCAACTCACTCTGTAGACCAGGATGGCCTCAAACTAACAGAGATCTGCCTGGTTCTGCCTCCCAGTATGCTGGGATGAAAGGCATACACCACTACTGCCCAACTTTTAGAAATTTTATATTGATTCTTTTTGGATTTCACAACATGCCTCCCACTTTCATTCATCTTCCCATCACTTCATATTTGCCCTCGAAAGCCCCCTGAAATAAATAAAATTTAAAAGAAAATGACAAATAATGAAAGAAAACCAAACACAAACAAAACCTCAAAGTAGAAGCTGTAGAGTAGGTCACACAGTATACCCTTTAGTCCATATATCTTTACTTCTAAGTGCTCATTGCAAAGAGTCATTTGTTTGGATTGAGGCCTCTGACTTCTGCTAAACTGTCAATACTGGGCCTCAATGGGACTCCTCTTCGATATCCTGCTGCTTTCTGGTGTCTCGTGTCATGGAGATACTGCAGCTCTGGATCCTGCAGTTCTGGCCACTTCACATGCTCCATCACTTCATAGAAGAAGTGGATATTGACATGGGGTAATTCAAAGCCTTGGATCTTCGCCTGTATAGGAGCTGGGTTGGTTTGCCACCAGATTTCCCTCATTATCACCACCTACGTGAAATCTCTAGCATTTCCCTAGCTCTCTCACCCAATGCAGCAGGAAGCAAGGAGTGGGAACAGTTCTGCTCTCATGCCCTTAGGTATTCATGGCTCACCCACACGCATACCACCATGGCCGACTCTACTTTTTTGCCCAGGCAAGGTGCAGGGACCACTCTCCTATGAGTGCAGCAGTTAGTGAGGGGCAAGGCCAGCTTTCTTGTTCTCATGCCTCTGAGGCCAGCTCTCCTACCTGCCACATATGGCAAGGGTCCAGGGAGAGAACATCATTCTCCCATTCCATCTACCCTATGGCAGTTGCAGGTGGAGACAGAGCTCACCCATACTAGCGCATGAGATAGAAATTGGGACAGGATCAGTTCTCTGGCTTTCATGCTCTTAGGATAGCTCACTTGCACCCCGCCAAAGAAAGAGGCTGCTCTAGTGAGTGCTCTAGAGAGTACTCCTCAGGTGAGATGCAGGGACTTCTATCTTTAATTTGCAGTTGGTGAGAAGTAGGGTCAGTTCTACTTAGTTCTGTGATCTGTGAGGTACAGGGGTAACTATGTTGCCCTATTCTCACTCCCTTTTGTGGTAACAGGAACCATGGACACCAACATAGACCCAAACATGGTCCTTGGTAGCAGCCTAGGCCAAGATGACAACATCCCCAGGTGGCAGTGCACATTATTCTGACACATATGGCCCTTGGACACTATTATGGCCCTAGTGTACAGCTCAGACCACTGACATCCATGTGGTCCTTGATGGCAACAGGAGACATGGATATTAATAGAGATCCTAGCTGAGGTAAGGCTGTGGACCCAGATAAGGCTTGTGGCCTCAGTTTGGGTTTATATGTCACCATGGCTCTGGGTGGAGTACAGGCTACCCATATCTGTGTGACAACAGTGGCATCTACATACACAAAATCCAACATGGCTTCAGGTATTTGTCTAGTCTACCAGACTCTGCATTAGCCTCAATGGAAAGAGGAGAAACAGATGTCAACATAGAGCTGGATGCAGCTGTGTCATGGACCCCTACATGGATCTTGACAACAATCCAAATTCAGGCATCACCGTGGTCCTAGGAGACAATGCAGGCCCCTTTGGTAATCATGACTGCTATAGTGGTACATCCCTTAAACATCAACATTGTCACAGTTAGTGGCTCAAAGTCTGGGCTTTCACAGGTTCAGTGATGGTAATAGGAGCCATAAATATCATCAAATACCACAGTTGTGTCAGAGCCATTGACCAAGACAGCAGACCAGGCCCAGATATCACCATGGTGCTAGGTGGCAAGCTGACCACACAATTCGACTCATTGATTAATACCTTCACCTCTTCAGGGAGACCTCTCTGCCCAGCACACAAACAGTTCTGCTCTGTCTCTCCTATCTGACTCTCTCTGTTTCTCTCTGTCTTTCTCCTCTCCTCTCCTCCCTCCCTCTCTCTCTCTCTCTCTCTCTCTCTCTCTCTCTCTCTCTGTGTGTGTGTCTTCTCTCTCTGTCTCTTCCACTCTGTATTGAATAATATAATTATGCCACAGGTTGATTAAGAATAATATAATTATGCCACAGGTTGATTACTTCTTGCCTAGGAGGAGTGGCCTCAAAAATCAACCTTTCTTTATTTGTACACTTCGATTATATGCAAAATCAACATTTTTTTTCATTTCTGTGTAATTTCTTCATTTTATCATGAAGTTGTGTTTTTTTTTGTCTAACATATTTTTAATGATATTGTTACTCTTACAATGTAGTAAGATACAGAAGCTTTCATTTCTAAATAATGAACATATTATTACTGCAACACTAAAAATATCATTCAACCTACTAAACATAAACCATATATATATATATATATATATATATATATATATATATATTATGAGTAAATGCCTACAAGGCCAAGAGATGAGCCATCTTGTAGTCAGCCTGGCACTGTCACTTGTCATGATTATGCCTAGCCAATGAGAAGCAAACACACAACAACTTGGAACTCCTGGGTGCATATAGGGTATACAAGGTTTGCCCTATTGCTAAATAAACGAGTCTGCTGTTCCCCTTTAACTGGACTCCTGGTGTCTGTGTTACTGATACTGTGCTTTCTCACCTCCTTACCCGAAGGAGCCATTAGGATGCAGCTACATCTGGCACCCAGAACAGGGACTTCTAGCATACTTTTTGACCCCTGTTGATCAGAGTTCCTTATTTGTTGTGTAGCTATAATTTTGGGATTTTTCTCAGAACACATTCTAGTACTTTTCTTCTGCTCATGCATGGTGCTGGACATCACCCCATGCTAGTGTAATTCAGTGATAAGGTCCCTAGATATTGTGGGTTCTCGCTCCACTAAGCCCATGAGTTTTGGGACCCCCCCTTCTTTCCTTCTTTGTGTTGTCTGTCATGTTTGTCCTCCCATTCAATTAGGAAGGCACACTTTTTCTGTGTTGGATTGCCCAGCACCTCCACATGAGGGCTGACCCCTCCCTCCAGGAGGTGGAACCATGTCTCAGCTCCTGAATGCCATTGCTCATCCAGGGACACTATGTGGGCTTATGGTTATGGCACATGAAACCACAGAAGTCCTCCACTGAACATAAAACATCAATTTCTGACACAATTTTCCACCCCTGTTGACTGTTGTCTCCCTATACAAAATTCTCTCCTTCACTTCCACCCCTTCCATGTGTGGTCTGTCTGTGACATTTGATGATGATAGTTCAAGGCCCAAGAAACATGCTAAGGAGAGTGTGGCCACAGATAAGACCACACATTCTTCTTCCATGTCAGTTCCTCTCCTGCTGCTGGAGGCTACAACTTTTGCTGAACTACTCTTGGAGTGAAGTGTCACAATATCCATCATCCCCTGAAGGCAGTGATTTCCTTCCACTGTGGCATGACCTCCAGCTGCCATAGCCACTCTGTCTCAGGCCTCAATTCCATTAACCAGCCCTGGATTTCCACCTCTGGAGCTGAACTCTCCCTTATCTGGAAGGCAGCTAATGAGTAGGGGGTGGATTCACCTTACTTTAAACAGGTCCTCATTCAATGGATGCACTTTGGTTTGTACAGTCTGCTCAAAGCAGTGCTGGAGCCAGCTGCATTTCTTAGCCTGAAATCAGCTTATGAGGATCAAGCAGGTGCTCTAGCATTAAAGAACTTTTTAATTAATGCTCAAGTGACCCTTGATATAGTCACTGGACACTACAACTTTGTCCATCCCATCCATCAGGCACAACTTGGCCATGAAGCCTATTACCAAAAGGTTTCTTATCTGGCCTTCAAGACTCTTAAGGCATGAACCCTGTAGGACCCTTCAGCTTATTTCCATAGTCTTATACAACAGCCAAGGAAAACTTTTTGTATGTGTCAATAAGGCATTATATCAGAGATTAAACCCCAGCCTCACTAGGGAAATGTTAATCAAACAATTGGTTTGGGAAAGACTTAATGCCCCAACAAGCAATGTGGTCACAGCAGTTTGCAGTGAGGTCAATCACAAGTGGATTTTGGTCACAACAGATCTTGACCCCAGTAACTGTCCCATCACAGCTCTCATTGCTTCCCTAGATGCCCTCTTTGTAGATAGGCAGCATACCAAGACACACCCAAGGGCACCCAAGTAGATAGATCGTTTTGGGGATTCTGCAAACAAGGCCATCTGCTGCAAAATATTCATAGATTTAAAATGAAATTATTTAAAAGAAGAAATAACATGTTCCACCCCTCAGAACCTTGAGCCAAAATTGACCTAAAAACTAGCATTCAGATTACCATAAATCACCATGCAAGCTCTCAAATGAAGAGGCAATCAGCAGTCTTACCCAGATAAGACACCTATGAAAAATGGCAACAGACCTGAGGATACAGTAGTGGCAGGGGCATGTATATCCTGGGATAACAAACAGTTCTCTCTAATTGAACTCAAAAAAGGGAAAACCGTATCTGGCACAGGAAATATAGGTAACTACTCAGAGAAAATAAAGTTATGATTATTGGAGGACACTCTAAAAATTCTAATCTAGTAAACTAGCACAGTCTTTTGCAACAATCTGTAAATATTTGTCCATAGTCACAGAGAAGTTCATTCTCCATCCCTCAAAAAAACTCTTTGCAATTCAGAAAAAAAAAACAAGTACAGAAATCCACAACTATAATCAAAATAGATGGAGTTGTGGTGCCCAGTCCCAATGCATACATCTACAAAACACTCTAACATCTAAGGTTCAAGGAGCATTGAGGAAGAGAATGAGAAATACTATAAGAGCCAGAGGATAGTAAAGTTTGCTATTCGACTATGTCTCCTCATAATGTAAGAAACTACACCCAGAAAAATCTCAAGAACTTCAATTTCCAAATGTGACGTGAACAAGAATGAGAACAATATGCATGCTAAATTTTGCATGGCCAAAACTGTTCAAGGCACAAACTCTACAGTTCCCCAAGGAAGATCACGATGGTTGGTTTTCCAGTGCTAAACTGTCTGTCTGCACACAATACATATAAACAATATTTTTTGAACTGAAAATGTCATATTTAGGAACACACATATGTATATAAATGCATTAAACAATAATTACTGAAAAAAAAGGCTGTGATTCTGAAGGTGATAGAGGAGTCAAGATTAAAAAGGAAGGGAAAAATAATTTGTCCTGAATTAATTGTTAAGAAAATAGTTACATTTTATTTCTGTAGTCTATTTGTATTTCAAATTTCTTTTGGTCTAGAGCCTAAATAAGACACTTGTAAGATATTAAAAAGTAGGCAATGTAGGTTCAAGTAAGCATTAGCATATATGCAAATCAATTGCAGTACCTATAAGAATCTATTTATAATCTCCAACAATAGTATTCTGATTTGATTTTAAAACTATTACACTGGTATTAAAAAATGAAAGAAACCAGAAGTTTTCTTAACCTTCATCATGCTAAAGACTCAGCACATAAAAAGTGTATAATGGAATATATTTCAATATGTCATGTATGCAAAAATTTGTTTGTCTTTCTATGAAGTGACAGCTCATAACATATTTGGATATTTTGTTAGTTAACTCTTATAAAACATCTTTAGCAATTCCAAATAATATAAGCTGTAGGCATTTACACTTTAATACCCTTAGCCTCAGAGAACTTCACTTAAGAGGCTTTGCTGATCAGGCTATATTTCACTGATACTCAGAGATATCTAATCATAGTCCTTTTTCAGTTACTGACCTACATGCATTTCCATTAAAGAGGAGTGAGTCTGAAGAATGAGGCCTTAGGGACATGGCAATACCTTAGTTGTTCACTCTCTGTTAAGAAAAACATAAATATATTTTACCCCAGGTGTCAGGTTTTGTGAGTCACTGTAAACTGTTTTGTGATAGATGAACCCTAGTAAAACACATAAACTTTGTTGGAACAATCAGAGAAATAGATTTTAGTAAAGAAATACACCCTAGGGTACTCAAAGACATTATGTTATGAAACTTTGGGTGATGACCCTTATGTGTACAGCAAGTCTGAGAACATAGTTAAAATGCTGTTATAATGCACACCATCTGGAAAAAAGAAATGCTGTCTGCAATGGAATGAAAGCAGAGTGAAGTTGATCACATGTTCCAAAGTCTATAGCATAACAGAGTGACTTAAAATAAAAGGTTTTTTAAAATTGCATATCCACCTTCTATGCTGCTTCAAAGTAATCCATTTTGTCACCTGTCTGCCATTTACTCCTAATGTCACTTTTTGTATTGGATGTTAATAAAAATCACACCTGATGGAAGAAAAAGAAAGCAAACATTTCATTATATTTTTTCTGTTGTCTTTTTAATCATTTGCTATGACAAGAAATTTACTTAGTTTCATTATAAAATTATTACTTAAGTTGTTTAAAAATAGTTGATTCTAAAGACTTTGAATAATAAAATAAAAGTGGGATGTCAAGGACATTTAAATATAGCAATGAAATCATAAATATATATATATATATATATATATATATATGCATGTGTAATTCAGTGAAATGTACAATTATATATTGATTCAAATAAAGATAGATATGCATAAATATATTGATATATATTCTTAGAAATTATTTAAATAAATAACTAAATAGTGTTTATGTTGATATTGCCACTGTGTTGTAAAAATTTACTTAGCTTTTCAGATCTAATTATCTACCCATACTTCTAATCCCCCAAATCCTCCATCATGGCTATTTTGATCTTTTTTAAATACATAGCCCATTTTACTATTTATTGTTGCAGCATACATATATGCACAAACGTATGCATATTCATAATGTTCCTATGTACATTTATAAGCAGCTGCAGTAGAAGGATGAGATGGAGACAGGTTCTCAGTAACTACAAACTGGTTGTATGATTCACCTGGTCATTCAGCAGTATGGACAGCAAAATTTGACTTGCTTTTCTGTACATACATACTATATAAGGTGAGAGTATTACTTTCATGATAAGAAGAATTACTGAGTAATTGAAGAATCTTTCTAGAAGAAAATAGATATTTAACTCATCAATGAAAATCGTGCATACATATACAAACAGAAATAAAATTTCTAGTGATAAAATAAATTAACAATCACAATTAACCTTAAAATGAGACAATGACAGACTCGAGTCTACAGAAGTGAACTCATGGGCAAACAGAAGACACACAACTAACAAATAATCTCATTGTAACTTATTGATATTTGCTATAAATATGTAAATGATCAGTTAATCTTAATGAGTAAGTTTTTATGTCAACACTAATTAGGGATTATAGATTTCCCTAATAAAACAAACAAGATCAATACAACAAGATCCACATAGCAAAACAAGGTTGTGCATGTGTACAATCCCAGCACTGAAGTATAAGGCAGAGTGACTTTATTTGAGCGCAGCCAGTGCTGCACAGAAAGACCATGTTTCAAAAAGAGACACAGAATAATAATGATAAAAATTGGAGTCACAGATATCTCCCATTTTTCAACATTGTCTTCTTCATTTATTGCTCTGTATTGCTCCAGATGCCGTTACAAGCTAAACACAGTAGTTTTTATTGTGCTGCAACCTAAATCCCTACTCTATCTATTCCCTTAGCTACAAAGAGATTATTTTATCTTTCTCTTAAGTACTTCAAACTTAGTACAAAAGAAAAAAATGTCAAAGTAAGAAATAAAACCAATTGAAATTAATTTTGATAGAACTAAACAAGAAAAAATAATCATACCTAAAGATCAGTTTAACTTCAAAATGATTATCATTGTCAAATTAACAAACAAATCATAAAGTGACAAAGGTTTGTAAATATGGCTCACAGACCAACAAAATCTGAACTACACTTCTGGAAGTGTGGGTGGTAGGAATCTCTAACTCAAAAAAAAATTAAATAAATAAATAAAAAAGGACAACTGGATCCAAGGCTCAATGATTAAGAGGTTTAGAAGGATTGGATGTTCTTACTAAACAGAACTCTGTTTCAATTCTCACCCACACACCTATTCATAACTGATTGTAACTCTAGTAAGAAGGAATCTAAATTCTCTCCTAACCTCTGGGGACATTGCATTTGTGTGATTCATGAAGAAACTAGTAGACACAAACACTTTTTTAAGGATTAAAAATAAGAAATTGGAAGAAAATGAAATCATTTACAGAAAATGTCTAAACTTTAAGTCGTCTCAAGAAGTACATAACAAAGAAAAACAATTAGTGAAGATATTACTATCTGAAA
This sequence comes from Cricetulus griseus, assembly GCF_003668045.3. Classification (NCBI taxonomy): domain Eukaryota; kingdom Metazoa; phylum Chordata; class Mammalia; order Rodentia; family Cricetidae; genus Cricetulus; species Cricetulus griseus. The sequence goes on along the minus strand of NC_048595.1, from coordinate 238,933,039 downwards.
ATGGACAAGCAACTTTAATAATAAAAGTTGCTAGTGTTTTATAAATGGAATATTGATGGAGTTTACAGTAACAATTTAAAATATACTACATAAGTTTTCAAAAATGAAGAAATGATAAATTTTTATGATTCATATAGCATATCACAGTAAGTGGATGTTTATCATTTTATCTTTTTAAATACTCCCAATTTTTTGTCTATTAGAAGCATTAGTTAAGAAAAGTCAACTCCATAAAAGAAAGTGTCAATTTCCCTAATATTATACACAGACACACGCACACACACACACTACACCCACAGGTGCACACACACATACAGAAACACGTGTGTGTGTGTGTGTGTGTGTGTGTGTGTGTGTGTGTGTGTGTGTGTCTGTGTGTGTGTGTGTGTCTGTGTGTGTGTGTCTGTCTGTCTGTGTGTGTGTGTGTGTGCACATTAAAGTAAGATGAATGTGAAGGAAGTCATATTTTTCTCTCTCTGGGTTCCTTAATCTCCTGTAGCTCTTCTTTTAGGGCTGGGACCTTATGAGAATTTCCCTGTGAACCATGTATTGTCAATTTGTAGTGTCATTTTTCACATCATGTTTAGACAACTATATTATTGAGATTTAATGGGTGCAATTTTCTGACATATATAAGATAAAATATCACTCAAAAGATATCCTCATCTTCTGGAGCTTACAAACCTTCTACCCAAATATTGCCAATCCATTTAACTAATATAGTTACAGTCATAATCTATATCCACAAAAATAAGTGTAACTCACACCTATTATGAAAGAAGCTTCTTCATGCATGTAGAGCAAACAAAAAGATGCAACAATTCAAAATACAGGGAATAATAGAGTGTATAGTGCCCAATACCAACTGATGCATCTACAGCACAATTTCTAACAAGTGCTACATGAAGGCCCAAAAATCATGAGTAAAATAATAAGGGAATCAAATGAGCCAAGCATGACTTTCATTTTAAAAGACAGCAGTCTTCAGTTACATCCAATTATATTTCTCTTCTCTTCAGTTTCTTTTCATGCTAACCAATTTCATTTTTATTCCATGTTTATGCTTGAAACCATTGATTACAGAATAGGAGATGATAGAAAAATGTGATCCCAAACAGCTATTATCACAACACACTAGCAAATATGAATTATGTATCCACTATCAGTTAAGGCCGAGTAAAAAGGCAAAAACCAATTTAAAAAGCAAATATTTAATATAAAAACATTAAGCATTAAACAGTAATATACTACCAAATAGTATAAAATATATCTAAAATGACCAATATTAACAATGATTGAGGTTTCCCCAGATAATACTTTTGTTTTGTTCCTTTGGCTGAGGTAATATTCCAGGGAAAGAAATAACATTGGAGAGTCACTACCTCTCTTTGGATGCAATTCTTTACTGGGAGACTATAGAGCTGTCACATAAATGATAATGTTGCTAACCCAAGAGCAGCTAGTTTTTGGTACCAAATAAAAGAAAATGACCACTGCCTGCTAGTGTTGCTGGAATCTACATTGTTGAAAATTGTAAATATAAGTTAACAGTCTATGGGCTTTCATTATCTGTTTTCAGTATGTCAAAGTAAATGAAAACAATTTACTTGGAAGGAAGAGTTGGTAAAAGGATACCTGAAATTTGAAACTCATTTAATCTTTTATTTTATTTTAATTAGAAAGAAAATTATTTTACATGTCAACCCAGGTCCCTTTCCTTACCCTCCTCCCCTGACCCCCCAACTAACAACCTACCTATCCTATACCCTTTCTGCTCCCTGATTTGATAGGGCATCTTCAAAGTCTGTCTTATTCTTTGGGATGGGGCATAGATCAGCGCCCTTTTGTCTAGGCTCAGGGAGTATCCCTCCATGTGGGATGGGCTCCCAAAGTCCATTTCTATCGTAGGAACATGTACTGATCCACTAAAGAGCTCCCGTAGATTTCTAACGTCTCCTGGATGACACCCACATTCAGGAGCTCTGGATCAGTCCCATGCTGGTTTCCCAGTTATCAGTCTGGGGACCAAGAGCTCTCCCTTGTTCAGGTCAGGTGTTTCTTTGAGTTTCACCAGCCTTGTGTGGACCCGTTTGCTCATCAGTCTTCCCTCTCAGAAATTGGATTCCAGTTTAGTTCAAGGTTTAGTTGTGGGTGACTGTTTCTGTTTCTACCAACTGTTGGAAGAAGTCTATAGGATTAGTCATCAACCTCATTAAAAAGAGAGGGCTTTTAAGGTAGCCTCTCCTCTGTTGCTTAGATTGTTAGTTGGTGTCATCTTTGTAGATATCAAGACATTTCTCTTTAAACCTATAATGTCTCTATTATATAATCTCTTATCTTGCTCTCTTCTGTTCTTCCCTCAACTCAACCTCCCTGCCCCATCATGCATTCCTCACCTCTCCTCTTCTCCCCTTCTCATTCTGGTAGTTCCCTCTCCTACTCTAATCCTCCCAACATACTCCCAATTTGCTCAGGAGATCTTGTCCTTTCAGCTTCTCCAGGGGACCATATATGTATCTCTTAGTGTCCTCCTTTATTACTAGCTTCTCTGGCATTGTGGATTGTAGGCTGGTAATCCTTTACTCTATGTCTAAAATCCACATATGGAGTGAGTACATACCATGTGTGTCTTTTTGTGTCTGGGTTACCTTACTCAGAATGTTTTTTTTTTTTTTCTCGCTCCATCCATTTGCCTGTGAATTTCAAGATCCCATTTTTTTTTGCTTTTGTTTTTTTCCCACTGAGTAGTACTCCATTGTGTAAATTACCACATCTTTTCTATCCATTCTTCAGTTGAGGGGCATGTAGGTTGTTTCCAGGTTCTGGCTATTACAAATGATGCTACGATGAAAGCCTTGAACAAATGTCTTTGTTGTATAAACGTGCTTGTTTTAGGTATATGCCTAAGAATGGAATTGCTGGATCTTGTGGTAGACTGATTCCCATTTTCCTAAGTAACTTCCATTCTGATTTCTAAAGTTGCTGTCTGAGTTGTTACTGCCACCAGCAGTGGAGGCAATCTTTTCTCCAATCCTCTCCAGCATAAACTGTCATTGGTTTTTTTGATTTTAGTCATTCTGGCAGGAATAAGATGGTATCTCAGAGTTGTTTTGATTTGCATTTCCCTAATGGCTAAGGATGTTGAACAATTTCTTATGTGTCTTTCAGCCATTTTAGATTCCTATACTGAGAATTGTCTATTTAGTTAGGGACACCACTTTTTAAATGCATTATTTGGTGTCTTGGAGACTACTTTCTTGTGTTCTTTGTAAATTTTGGAGATCAGCCCTCTGTCAAATGTGGTGTCGGTGAATATCTTTTCCCAATCTGTGGGCTGTCATTTTGTCTTGTTGAGTGTCCTTTGCCTTAGAGAAGCTTCTCAGTTTCAGGAGGTCCCATTTATTAATTCATTTTCTCAGTATCTGTGCTACTGGTGTTATGTTCAGGAAGCAGTCTCCTATACCAATTCTTTCAATCATATTTCCTAATTTCTCTTCTAATAAGTTCAGTGTGGCTGGGTTTATGTTGAGGTCTTTGATCCATTTGGACTTAAGTTTTGTGCATGGCAACAGACATGGATATATCTGCCATCTACTACATGCCAGCATCCAGTTATGCCAGCACCATTTGTTGAAGATTTTTTCATTATTCCATTGTATACCTTTATCTGCTTTGTCAAAAATCAGGTGCTCTTAGGTGTGCGGGTTAATGTCAGGGTTTTCTACTCAATTCCATGGTCTACTTGTCTGTTTTTGTGCCAAAACCAAGCTGTTTTCAGGACTAGATACAAATTGGAAAGGAAGAACTCAAGCTTTCATTGTTTGCAGATGATAAGATAGTCTACATAAGTAAACCAGAAAAACTCTACCAGGGAACACCTATAGCTGATAAACGCCATCAGCAATGTAGCAGGATACAAGATTAACTCAAAAAATCAGTAGCCCTACTATATATGAATGATAAATATACTGAGAGAAAAATCAGAAAACTCATCCCTTATAATTGCCACAAACAAAATAAAATGCCTTGGGGTAACAGTAACCAAAAGAGTGAAAGACCTGTACCATAAAAATTTTGAGTCTTTAAAGAAAGAAATTAAAGAAGATACCAGAAAATGGAACAATCTCCCATGTTCTTGGATAGGTAGGATCAACATAGTAAAAATGGCAATCTTGCCAAAAGCAATGTACAGATTCAATGCAATACCCATGAAAATTCCAGCACAATTCTTCACAGACCTTGAAAAAGGAATTCTCAATTTTATATGGAAAAACAAAAGACCCAGGATAGCCAAAACAACCCTGTACACTAACAGAACTTCTGGAAACTCATTTCTTATATCTGGTATTCTCTGGGAAGAAATCAGAACCCAAAAATCTGTCCTAAATAGATGTATCATAACTTAAACAAAAATCCTCAAAATAGCACAATACTCTATAAGTATACTTAAAGTTTTATCAAGAATTGAATAAAGGTCAAAACAGTTTTGCTTTTTACAATAATGATTGTTGGACCATGCCTCACTCCCTTATGATAAAGCATTTTCCAGGATTGCTTCTTTGTTTAAATTATTCTATTTGTTCAAAAATAATGTATTAGCATTCTCAGATTTCAGTTTCATTTTTGTAACATTGCTTGTCTGTTCCTTAAAGAACAAGAATGAATATTTCCTATGCCCTTACTCTATTTTGAGAACACTCAAACTTATCCTTTATCACCTTTCAAAATTTTATAAACAGAAAAGATTTAAATATTGTTGATGTGCTGTTAGAAGAATATCAAGCACATTCCTTCGTATGAAACTCTAGATACAGTATGATGCTAAGAGCAGAAAAAATTACTTGGTATCCATTGAGTATATTTGATTATTACAAATGATAAATTTCTAGATGTTGTGAATCTGCTTTAACATCAACAATTATGTTTGTACTAATTCCCCTATATCTAAAGCAGTGAAAATAATTTTTCATGTTAAAATTTGATATTGTGAGTAAATGGATAGTTTTTTTTTTTTTTTTTTTTTTTGGTTTTTCAAGACAGGGTTTCTCTGTGTAGCTTTGGAGCCTATCCTGGCACTCGCTCTGGAGACTAGGCTGACCTCAAACTCACAGAGATCCACCTGCCTCTGCCTCCCTAGTGCTGGGATTAAAGGTGTGCACCACCAACACCTGGCATAAATCGATAGTTTTTTTATGTTTTCCATTTTCTATCATGTATTTTCCACTCTTTTATCAGTTTAAAAGGTATCCTAGCTAATTTGAACTCTCAACTTGACAGTTATAAAGTCATCTGAAGGACTCTCACTAAGTTATTACCAGATCAGATTGGTCTGGGACTATTTTCTCTGAAGGATTCATTGCTGATCAGTGTATGAGAGCTCGGTCTTCTGTTGATGAGTTTTTGTTAATAAATATCTTGATTACTTCATAAACAACTCTCAAATAAACCAACAATAATAATCAAGTTATCTTTGCATGTTTTCTTATAAACTGGTAATGTTGTTTATAGAGTAGCAAGGTAAGATGCAAATTCATATGGAAAATCTAAGTTTGTTGACCCCTTGTCAAGGTTTTGAAGTCCAGTAGCAGCCACCAGAAAGATAACAACGGTAGACTTGGTGTCTGACTTTCAAAGCCTTGTTGAATCCGCATAATATCCTGCCATGCATGAATTCCTCTTAATGGAAACAAACAGGGTCTATTTGAGAGTTCTTCCTTATTAGTAATTTATTCCTCTGGCTTCCTTTGTTTGGCCAACAAAATAATTGGTTTTATTCTATGAGTTGTTAATATTTGTTGACTTAATTCCTCTAATATATGACTTAAAACTGAACATCTTAAAAGTAATAATCAAATCCTAGCCTTATCTGATAGATATCTTAATATACTTTTGGAATTTTGAAGTAAAAACAAATCTTTAAATCATTAATATGTTTATTTCAAAAACAAATCCAAATTCATTTTAAATTAATTTAAATTTCATGTTTGTACTCTGAAGTGCATGTAATAATTATACAGCAACTATTATAATTTAAGTCTATGTAATTTGAACTTTATGAGTAAGTGGATTTGTTATTAATGCAAATATAGTTATGTATTTTGAAACCAACTCTACTGGGTGGTTTTGTTTGTTAACTTGACACAAATTAAATCCAATCTAGAGAAATGGGACTCAGCTGAGTCTTTGAGGTCCAGATATAAGATATTTTCTCATTTAGTGACCAGTGAGACAGGGCTTATCCCATGGTGGGTGGTGCAAATCCTGGATTTAATGTCCTAGGTTCTTTAAGAAACCAGGCTAAGCAATCCTTGAGAAGCAAGCCAGTATGCAGCCCTCTATGGCCTCTACATCAGCTCCTGCCACCAGAACCCTTTTCTGTTTGAATTCCTGTCCTGAGGTCCTTAACAGGGATGTAGCAGTGTAAGCCAAATAAACCCTTTCCTTCCCACCTTAATTGTTGATCATGTTGTTTCATTACAGCAATAGAAACCTAACTAAAACATCAACTAATAAAGTAAACAATATAAATTTTGTTAACATGTTTCATTTATGTGCAGAAAATGTACATCCAAATTAAATATTTTGCATTAAAATAATCTCAAAACAAGTTGGAAAATAAATTATTCTACATCTTATAAATTATGTATAAATAAGATGTTTATATTAGTAGATACCCTACCAAGTTAGTTAGCTAGGAAAAAATATTCTTGTAATAAAGGTGAGAGTTCATTTTCTTCAGAGTTGTTGAGAGATTAGCTAGTGTCATTTGGTTTACCAAAAACTAGAAGCATAACAATGGTATAATTATGTGAGGAAGATGTAAAAAATTTCAAGAAAAAGCAATGCATATAAAGAGTAAACAAGGTTGTTGAAAACTTGTTGAGTAAAATATCACCTATATTTGTAAGTAGTTTGCTTGTATATAAATAACAAAAGAGAATGTAGCAACAAAACAAAATAAAAATGGAAGCTCAAAATTATTAAAAGTTGGGAATCCTATATGATTCATATGCTAACATATTTTTGAAGGCAAATAAGAGCAAATACAATGACAATTGTGTTCCTGGTAGCAAAGTCTATGGTTGTGAAGATAAATTGTTTGATCTATACATTTAATATCATCACAATAAAAATTCTATTAGAAATTCTATAGGTTAAATCAATAAGTTACAAAGCGTATTTCAAATATGGGCCAATAAAATGAGAAAAGCCATGAAAAATAAATATAAAATATAAAAAACTCAATCCTTATGATATATTGGTATGTGGTTATATCTGGCATGTATAAATAAAGCCTGTGTGAAGGTCAGACAAGGGGCTTGCCCATAGCCAACAATAGAGATCTTGAGGTTTGTGCAGACAGACAAGAAGTGAGGTAGCTCCAAAGAAACAGGATATAAGCAGGGAGAAACAGGAACTCACTTTCTTGTCTGCTGAGACACTAAGGAGTTAAGGTGTTGCAGTGGCTGCTTCCTTCTCTCTGTTCTCTGAGCATTTTTCTGTGTATCTGATTCCGGGTTTTTATTGCTTAGACCAATTAAGAACTCCATTTACACTTTGGAAGCCAGGGTGGGGCTCAAACCAATGACCCTGAGGTTAAGAGTCTCATGATCCAAAGTCTGATCTAGCCTGGGTGAAGTTGTGAGCCCGATTGGATGTGGCAGCTCTGAGAAGTTGGTAGGTCAGGTAATGTGTCCCTTAGTCTAAACAAAAGCTGGGTCAATCCACAGAATTCAAAGAAAAAGATTCTAGGGTTTTGTGTAAGCTTCTGGCACTGGGTGGAGGAAAATAGCAGAGAGTTAGTGCAGCCCATTTATTTGACTGAGGGAGCCTACAGCAGCTGGCAGCTTTCTCAGGGCTGGACTGGGACTTTCCTAGGACAATTTGTCCTTGTCCTGCTCTTAATCGTCTGGGCATGTTGGGAGCCAAAATTTAAAAGGTGTTCTTAATTAGTCTAAGTAATAAAAACACAGAGTCAGATATACAGGAAAATGCTGACAAATGAGATAGAAGAAAGACAAAGCCACCACCATATCTTACCTCATTAGTGTCTCAGCAGACAAGTGAGCAAGATCCTGTTTCTCACTGCTTATATCCTGTTTCTGTGCAGCTATCTCACTTCCTGTCTTTTTGTATAAACCTCCAGATCTCTATGGGTAGCTAGTGGCAAGCTGCTTTCTCTGACCTCCAGACAGGTTTTGTCTGTAGCAGCAAGCTATCACCACAAATATACACACAGATCAATGCACCACTCAGCACTCTTTTGAGAAATACATTAAACCATTCATGCCAAAATGGTAAGTATATATTAAGGCACTCCATTCAAGCTCATGAATCCATGCAAAAGAGAAGGCAGAAAATAATAAGGGTGATAGGCAGTGGATGACTTCAAAGAAAGAGCATCTTCTATTCACAAGAGCGCTGGTGTACACATGAATTCACAGTCACTTTACTGTGACAACATGCACAAGATATATGCAAATTAAAACCAGACAAAATCCCAGGATGGATAATCGGAATTTGTGCCAAATTCCCACCCTTAACTAAGAAGCTATTTGCCATTGGTACCTACTAGGAAAGGGAGGGTAAAGTTTCTTCAATGGAATGACCCTGGATATATTAATCAAACTCCAAAGAAGGCTGCAGGTTCAGGAGTATTTGACCACCATAAAACAGACTTCATGATTTTCTTGGTGGTGTTTGTAAGATATATTTGATTATTTCTTATTTTTGTTTTATCTTCTTGGTTTGTTTCTTTTCTGAGTAAAATGATGGAAGATGAAATTGGATGGATATTGGGGTGACATAAATCTACCATGATTAAAAGGGGAGGAAATATAAATAAAATGTATATTTTTAAAATATGTTTATGGAATATTTTTTCAGACAGTTAACTCTAATCAAGGTTTCTGCTTCTCTGTCTCCTGCCCCACCATTTACACTTCCCTCCCCAATTTAATCTATGCTCTTTATTTATCTGTATCTTTAAAAATCAATGAGTCAGGCAAAATATAATCAGAATAAAAAATAAACAAAAACAAATATGGACAAGTAAATAACACACACACACACACACACACACACACACACACACACACACACACACCACATACACACACACACACCATAAACTAAAAAAGCAGAAACATAATGTACAAGCAAAAGACCATTAAGACAAAGAAATGCCCAAGCAAATCAATAAAAGACTATCTACAAAAATACACTTGAGTTTATTTTCTATTGATCATTTAATGCTGAGTTTGGTGTCTGCCCTTTGTGTGATTAGTATAAACAATGAGACCCCATTGGAGAAAACTAAATTTCAATTGCAAGCAGATGACAAATGGAGATAGTCTCTTGACTATGGATTGGAGATTGTGTCCACTTCCTCCTCTAAGCGTTGGGACCTCATCTGGCTTTAACCTGTGCAGGCATTGTGCATATTGTCTCTCTACACTTATATGTGCATCAACCCTCTTATATCTGGAAAATACTGCTTCCTTGAAGGAAGCCATGCTTTAGAGCTCTTACAATCTTTCTGCCTCCTTTTCTTCACAGCTTCCTGAGCACAGTCAGGAGAAGTATGATGAAGACATCCTGCTTATGAATGAGAATTTCACAATCTCTCAGTCTCTGCACATTCTTAAGTTGTAGTGTCCTAGTTCATCTATTGCAAGGGGATAGTCTTACGATAACGGCTGAATGAGGCACAGATAGATGGCTATAGAAGAATGTTATTAGGAGTCATTTTATTTGTATCTTCTTTTAGCAAAATATAGTATTTGGTTTTCCTTTAGTTCCATATCCTGTCTAGTCTCAGGTTCTTCACCAGCTGAGCAAAGTAAGGCATCTAATGGAGAGATAATTAAATCTGATCAGTGAGTGGTTGTTTACTTCCACAATGGTTGAGTCACTATTGTAACAGCTTATCATTAAGACATATCTCCTTTGTCAATAGTAGGGTGTGTAGATGAATTTGTGGTTACCTTTTTCTTCTGGAAGCATTCAGGATACTTTCCAGTCCTGTCAACACTAGGCAGTGGAGGTAAAACCTCTATTTAGGCAATTGTTACTTTTTGATGAAATACATAGGTGCTGTCTCCAGGAATAGAGCCTTACCATCAGTTTGTGCAGAGCAATCAATAGAATTTTCAATTGCTTGAGATACTTGGAAGGTTTCCTTGAGGCCTCTTTGTCCAATGTCTCAAAAAATTTGACCTATTCCTGGCACTGGCAGTTTCACTTGGCAAGAGATGACTAGTTGGGGCATTGCCTACCTGGTTATTTTGCTAATCCAATTAGATTCATTTCATATATGTATATATTTTAGGAAGCTTCTAGAGTAGTAAATTCCCATAGGTTCACTCATGTGGCCATATTGTTAGCTGTCCCTTCCCAAATATCCCTCCTATCTCTCTCATCCATCCCCACTAGTTAATACTCCCAATCCAGTCTCCTCCATATTTATCTATAAATATATATTTTATTTCTTCACAGTTGGGAAACTTACCCTTGCTCCTAGTCTCATGCTTTATACCTAAACTCTTTTGTTATATGTAGTTATATCTAAAGTTTAAAAACTCTCATCCACATTTAAGAGAAACCTTCAATATTTTTCTTTCTGTGTCTGGGCTACCTCACTCAGGGAGTTTTTCATTACCACAGAATTTCATTATTTCCTTTTTAAAAAGCTACTTGTATAATACTCCATTGTGAGAAGGTACCACATTTTTTTTATTCTGTGTTCATCAATTAATACATATCTGGGCTGATTACACTTTCTGGCTTTTGGGAGTAGAGAAATAACAAAAATGAGAAAGTATCTATGTATTAGGGAATAGAGTCCATGGGTATATGACCAAGAATATGTTAGCTGGATCTTGAAAGCAGATCTATTTCCAGCTTCTTGAGAAAGGACACAATATTTTCTCTAAAGACCTTGCAAATTTGCACTCCCATCAACAATGAATAAATGTTCCCATTTCCCATATACTAGCCAACAGTAACTAATTCATTTTTTTGGATCACAGCAATTTTGGCTGGTATACATTGAAATGTTAAATAGTTTTCATTGGCACTTCCCTGGTGACTAAGCATGTTGAACATTTCTTTACATATTTCTCTGTCATTTGTGCTAAAAATCAAATAATTAATAATTAATAAAAAATAAAAAAATAATTTTAAACAATCAAAAATTGAATGTGTCTCAGAAAATTAATTTATCATAAATTAATTGTGTGAAATTAGATTTTCATATTAATGTTAAAGTAATTTTTAAATACCGTTTTCACTATGCAGGCCTGTGCATCCTGGAACTCTCTGCATAGATTTATAAGGCCTTGAATTCATGGAGATCTAGCTGGCTCTAGCAAGTTCTAGGATTAAAAGTGTACATCAGCATGCCAGCGTTAAGTTAATTTTTAAAAATTACATTTTCCTCAATATTTCCAATTGTTATCTAAATCTACATTCAAAAAAGTATAAATTTAGGAAAATATACTTTTATAGAAATACAAACAGTCAGAGTTCCTATGATGACTAATTAAGCAGATGTTTTTCATGTAATTTCTCCTAATTAATTCCACTTTTTTCTCTTTAATTACATTGCAACCTGTGAAAATTCCTAGTTGTCTTTTGGATGTTCCTTTGTTAGCAAGTCTAAAGCTATGCAAAACAGTGTCTTTGCTATGTGTATAAACTGTGATTCTACTTCTTCATGATTTGCTCACCATATATTATCAAATATGGAAGTTGATATGCAGAAATGACATAAAAATATATACATCAAAAGTGCTCTAGGCAAGCTTTTCTGTTTTAATATAAATATAAACAATTTTATTGGTGGAAATAGAAGCATTTATAAGTTTATATTATACATATTTGTAAGCTGGTTGGAGAAATGTGCACATGTTTGAATAGTGAATGGATTAAATGCTGCAAAGTCTAGTGAATATAGTAACATCAATATAAATAGGTTTTAATTAAAATATGTTATATAGTGTCTATTGAGTAGTTCTCTTCTTTTATACATAAGATCACCTCCAGTATGTTTTAAAATTATCAAATTGCATTTTCCTTATTCCTTCCCAATATTATTTTCTTTTCCCATAAACTGTCATACTATAATGAACTTCAATGTGTTTGCCTTACTTGATCCAGAGCTTGACTGTGCTGTTCCTCACTGTGAACTGTTTTCTGGGTTTTGCCATTTTTGACAAACTACTTGTGTTTTGCTTTTAAATATTTAGCTCTACTTATTTATTTACAAACATATATTTGAGATGAAAGCAATGAACCTGAGAAACACTTATTCTATATACACAACCTATACAACCCTATCTGCATGATACTATTAAATAATACTTAAAACAATGTAAAACATAAGAACAGGCACTGATGAATATTTTTATATTCAGGGTGGCAGACAAACCATATTGAACAAGGCCTCATTTACTATCTTTAATTACAGTTTAAATGTAAGTTTGAAAGTCATTTTAATTGGGTAATCTTATGTATTCATATGCTCTCATAATACATTCTAAAATTCAAATTCATTCTTGATTGAAGTCACAACATGAGGTTTAAATGTTATCTTGTGGGCACTAATTTCCTCCTCTATAACTAGTTGTGTGAGTCCACATTTCAATTCTAAAACCTCTTCCTTTCCACTGTAATATGTCTTGGAAGGTTTAAATCACACATTCAAGAAATAATTGCCATTTTAAATTGAACTCAGAGCAGAACAAACCAATTACTGTAGGTGCATCAGTGTAAAGCATTTTGCTCTTCTGCGAGCTACAGCAGCATGCACATTCCTCTATCACTATTATTATCACGTTACCATTGCCTCTGTATTCATGGCCTGAAGCAGGCTAAAAAGCTTCTAAGGGGAAGAACATCCTTGAAGTTCATATTGGAATTTAATGGTCATATTTGGCATAATTTAAAATATGAGAAAGCCATAGTTAAACTAATTTGTATTCCCTCTCAAAATCCGTACCTGTATTCTGAGAGTAGAACTAGTAAAAATAAAATAAAATGTGTACAGTTTTTTATATACTCTAACTAGAGAGATTGAAATCTGTACATGATTAAAATTAGTGTTCAAGAAAAGTATCTCCTTTTTTTTTTTGGTTTTTTGAGACAGTGTTTCTCTGTGTAGCTTTGGAGCCTATCATGGCACTTGCTCTGGAGACCAGGCTGGCCTCGAACTCACAGAGATCCACCTGCCTCTGCCTCCAAAGCCAGTGCTGGGATTAAAGGCATGCGCCACCAACACCTGGCTAAAGAAAATTATTTTATGATGAATGTTTATCACATATATCCTAGTGACAAGTAATAGATGATCTGACTAGCAGGTTCCTATTTTCACTTAAGTACTTAAGTTTTTATAATTTTAGTTTTTAAACTTAAATTAAAAACAATATTATTTTACATACGAATTCCATTTTCCTCTCTCTCCCATCCTCCCACTCACCCCACCATTACCCCATCCCACCCCCATCTACTCCTCAGAGTGAGTGATGCCTCCCATGGTGGATCATCAAAGTCTGTCACATCCTTTAGTGCAGGAACAAAAGGCCCTGCCCACTGTATTAAGTCTGAGACAATATTGCTCCATAGTGAATGGGTTCCAAAAACCCAGTTCATCAACCAGGAATGAATAATGGTTCCACTGACAGCAGTCAAATAGACTGCCTATGCTCCCCAACTGAAATTTTCAACTTAATTTATACACCTATTTGATGCAGTATCTATTCTAACTTAGATAGACATCACAGCTGACATGTTATTGCACCCAGTCTCATTTTATTTGGGAATGTGCCACCACACCCAGCTTTTAATCTTAAAAATCAAATTTGGGGGCTACAATTTGCCTACAATAAAATGTACCCTAGTGTAAATGAATGCAATGCATCAAGATACAGGACAGCTTTTTGACATTGGGTCAAATATAAACCATATCCATTAACTCCTTCCCTATGTGTAGTATGTCTCTCCTTCATTCTGAGTGTTGTAAAGCATTGTTCCACTTCCTGTCACTATGGCTTACTTTTGTGTCCTTGAAATATCATAAAATAGCATTAAATGGAATATATCTTTTGTTTGCTTTCTTATCAGCGTGTTTTTTTTTTAAATTCATGTATAGTATCATTTATCAATAGGTCAATTTTATCTATTAGGAATATATACTTATCAATGTTCTGGCAACTTCAATTAATTTCAGATTGGAGCTTTCACATTTTATAAACGGTTTTAAATACATATTGTAATCCTTTCTCAATTCTTAATGGTGTTCTATTCTTTAAAATATGTTTATGAGTAAAGTTATAGTATGGTAAGACCCTCTCAAAGTAGTTTAAGATATTTTCCTTTTGGTTATTCGAGACACAGTTTCTCTGTACTGTTTTGGAGCCTGTCCTGTACCTTGCTAGAACAAGCTGGCCTCGAACTCAATGAGATCTGCCTGCCTCTGCCTACCAAGTGCTGGGTTTAAAGGTGTGTGCCACCAAATGTGGCTAATATAACATTTTTATAAAAATGAAACTCTGGCTTCAGATCCCACTAAAAATGGCAATATCAATCATTCTGGAAGTGTAGGGAGGCTTCAGTTTGACTTAGTAAGAACTTCTCAGATAGCTAATGTTTAGCATATTTATTTGTGTATATTGGCCATTTCGAATGCTCTTGAAAAGAACTCTGCTTTCTTATTTGTCCTGAAGAATTGTTTTGAGCATTTATGTTTTCATTATGTGGTAAGATTCCCTTCCTTATGATAGATGTATCATATTGGCTCAGAAAGCAGTTGTCTGCCTCTTAATAATCTCTATGATGAAAGAAAAGTACATGGAGATTGTATATAGACAGAGTTATTTCCTGCAGCTTGAAATGGATATCTGTGACAATTACCTTAGGCAACTACTGTAACCCAGCAGGCAAAATTAAGATAGTGATAAGGGTATGGCACACAGATCCATATCTCCTATAGAGATTACATAGCACTGAGTGAAAATGTGAGAACAATATTTTCTACTCATTTATGAAAAAATGAGAGAATTTAAAATATAGCAACCTTTACTTTTTTATGTGAGTGCTATCTAGATACACTGTCAATGTATATATGTAAATGCTTTAGTAATATTTTTTCAGATTTTTTTCATTTGAATTAGAAACAAGATTTTTTTTAATTTATTTAGTAGTTCCAGTTAGGGAACAAGCTTGTTTCACATGTGAGTCCCTTCTCCCTCTCCCTTCCCTTACCCCCATACCTCCTCCCCCACTCCCAGCCCAGCCCCCCAGTCCATCCACCCTCCACTCCCCAGGCAGGGTAGGGCCCTCAATGGGGGCTCTGAAAAGTCCACCAAATCTTCCTGCTCTTGTCCTGGGACCTTCCCCATGTGTCCAGGGCCAGAGTGTAAACCTTCACATGGGATAGGCTCACAAAGTCCCCTCCTGCACCAGCAAAAATTGCCAATCCACCACCAGAGGCTCCCTGGAGTGCAGAAGCCTCCTTATTGACATCCATGTTCGGGGATCTGGATCAGTCTTGTACTGGCCTCCCCGACAGCATCTGGGGTTGCTGTGCTCTCCCTTGTTCAGGCCTTGTTCCTTGTTCCTGCGGGTTTCTCCAACCTGGGACAGACTCCTTCATTCTTCATTCCTCCCTCTCTTCAACTAAATTCCTGATTTCAGCTCAGTGTATATCTGTGGATGTCTGTCTCTGCTTCCATCAACCACTGGATGAGGGCTCAAGGATGACACAAAGAGAAGTCATCAATCTCATCCTAGGGGAAGGGCTTTTAGGTTATCCTCTCCACCATTGCCTGGATTGTCAGATCATGTCATGCTTGTAGATCTCTGGAGATCTTCCTGGCTCCAGATCTCCTCTCGGACCTATAGTGGCTCCATCCGATATGTATCTCTCATCCTGCTCTCTCTCCTCTACTCTTCCCCCAACTCAACATCTCTGCCCCTCCATTTCCTCTCCTCCACTCCTCCTCTCCTGCTCCAATGTAGCAGCTCCCTTCCCCCCCCACCCCCACGCTCCCATTTAGTTCAGGAGTTTATGCCACCTCCATTCCTGGAGACCATTTATCCCTTAGAGTCAGTCATGTTTCCTAGTTTCTTTGGTGAAGAGGATTATAGGCTGGTAATCCTTTGCTCTATGTCTAAAATTCATATATGAGTGAGAACATACTCTGTTTGTCTTTTTGTGACCGAGTTACCTCACTCAGAATGGTTTCTTCTAGTTCCATTCATTTGCCTGCAAATTTCAAGATTCCATTGCTTTTTTCTGCTGAGTAGTACTCCATTGTATAAATGTACCACATTTTCTCAATTCATTCTTCAGTTGAGGGGCATCTAGGTTGTTTCCAGGATCTGGCTATTACAAACAATGCTGCTATGAACATGTTTGAACATATACCCTTGTTGTATATACTTGCACTATTTGGGTTTATACCCAAGAGAGGAATGGCTGGATCTTGAGGTAGACTGATTCCCATTTTTCTGAGCAACTGCCATGCTGATTTCCAGAGTAGTCTTACAATTTCTCACTCCCACCAGCAATGGAGGAGTGTTCCTTGTTTTCCACAACCTCTCCAGCATAGATTGTCATTGGTATTTTTGATTTCAGCCATTCTGACAGGTGTGAGGTGGTATCTCACAGTTGTTTTGAGTTGCATTTCTCTGATGGCCAAGGATTTTGAGCACTTTCTTAAGTGTCTTTCAGCCATTTCAGATTCCTCTGTTGACAATTCTCTATTTAGTTCTGCACCCAACTTTTTAATTTCATTGTTTGGTGTTTTGGTGGCTGGCTTCTTGAGCTCCTTATGTATTTTGGAAATAAGTCCTCTGTCAGATGTGGGACTGTGAAGATCTTTTCCCATTCTGTGGGTGGTCGTTTTGTCCTACTGACTGTTTCCTTTGTGGTCAATTTTTGAGAATGATCCACGTAGCGCTGAGAAGAATGTATATTCTTTTGTGTTTGGATGGAATGTTCTATAGATATCTGTTAAACCCAGTTGGGTCATAAATTCTGTCAGATCCTTTGTTTCTTTATTAAGTTTCTGTCTGGTGGTCATGTCTAGTGGTGTAAGGGGGGTGTTGAAGTCTCCTACTATAAGTGTGTGTAGTTTTATGTGTGATTTGAGCTTTAGTAATGTTTCTTTTACCAATGTGGGTGCTTTCGTATTAGGGGCATAGATGTTCAGGATTGACACTTCATCTTGATGGACTTTTCCTGTGATGAGTATGAAATGCCCTTCTTCATCTCTTTTGATTGCTTTCAGTTTAAAGTCTAATTTGTTAGATATTAGGATTGCTACACCAGCTTGTTTCTTGAGCCCATTTGATTCGAAAATCTTTTCCCATCCTTTTACTCTGAGGTATTGCCTGTCTTTGAAATTGAGGTATGTTTCTTGTAAATAGCAGAAAGATGGATTCTGTCTTCATATCCGTTCTGTTAGCCTATATCTTTTTATGGGTAAGTTAAGACATTGACATTTAGGGATATTAATGTCCATTGTTCATTGGTTCTTCTTTGTGTTGGATTTATTGTTGGTGGTGTCATTGCATGTGGATTTCACCCTCCTGTTTCTTCTTGTGTTTGGTAAAATTAGATTATCTATTGCCAGTGTTTTTATGAGTGTGATTATGTTCTTTGGGTTGGAGTTTTCCTTCCAGAACCTTCTTTAGTGCTGGATTTGTGGATATGTACTGTTTAAATCTGTTTTTTGGAATATCTTGTTTTCTCCATCTATAGTGATTGAACGTTTTGCTGGGTACAGTAGTCTGGGTTGACATCCATGCTCCCTTAGTGCTTGTAGGGTATCTATCCAAGGCCTTCTGGCTTTCAGAGTTTCCACTGAGAAGTCATGTTTGATTCTGATTGGTTTGCCTTTATATGTTACTTGGCCTTTTTTCCTTTGCTGCTCTTAATATTTTCTCTTTATTCTGTAAATTTGGTATTTTGATTATTATGTGTCGGAGGGACTTCTTTTTGTGGTCCAGTCTGGTTGGTGTCCTGTAAGCTTCTTGTACTTTCATAGCCATATCCTTTTGTAGGTTGGGGAAGTTTTCTTCTATGATTTTGTTGAATATGTTTTCTGTATCTTTGAGCAGTGTTTCTTCACCTTCTTCAACACCTATTATTCTTAGGTTTGGTCTTTTTACGGTGTCCCATATTTCCTGGATATTTTGTTTTAGGGATTTGTTGGACTTGAGGTTTTCTTTGGTTGATGAATGTATATCCTCTATCGAGTCTTCAAGAGCTGAGATTCTCTCTTCCACCTCTTGAATTCTATTGGTTATACTCACATCTTTAGTTCCAGCCTTTCCATTTCCAGCATGGCCTCATTCTGTGTTTTCTTTATGTGTCTATTTCCGCTTTCATGCTTTGAACTGTTTCAAGAGCTTCTTTTTCTTGTTTGGATGATTTTTCTTGGCTTTCTTTACATACTTTAAGAGATTTCTTTATTTCTTGAATTTTTTGGTTTCTCTTTTCCTCCATTTCGTTTAATTTTTTGTATGCTTTTTCTTCTATTTCTTTAAGGGATTTTCTTGTTTCCACTTTGTAGGGAACCGTCCCTGCATTCTCCATTACAATGATGGTGCCTGCAGGCAGTGAATGTAAATTATTGCGCAGGCGCTGGGTAATTTTCCATTTCCTTGATCTCTGCCTATTCCGTGGCTCATATGGCCTGAGGAGCTGAAGCCAATCATAGGGTGACACGTCCCAGGCAGCGGCTGCCAGCCTTTATTAGGGGACGGGATTCTTGGCTTGGGGTCTCCGCTCTGGTAAGCTTATGCTCTCCTCTGAAGACGCATTAAAGCTTTCCTGCAGAAGGATCCGAATGTCCTGTGTGGTTCTTGCTGGCGAGACTATTGCGAGGGACACCTCTTTACAGGTCTCTATCATCTTGCTGAGATAATTTTTGAGGTCCATCTCATCTTCATGCTCTGTGTTGGGCTTTTCAGATCTTGCTGGAGTGGAGTCCCTAGTTTCTGGTGGTGTCATATTGGTCCTTCTGTTGTTGAGTCAAACCTTGTTCGGTCTTCTTCCCATATCTTCTTTTAGTGGGTGCAGGTGGGGTTTCTCTATCTCCTCTTGTGACCCAGTGGTGTGTGGGCTCCAGGAATTCAATGTCCACAATTCCGGAAGGTCTTGCCTCTCCTGGTAGTCTCCTCACTAGTTCCTGGGTCGGTTGGCGGAATGGAAGAGTGGGGAGCTAGCAGATTCATGGAGCAGGGAGCTCCTCCCTGCCTGGGTGTGTCTACTCCAAGACCCCAGGCGCAGGTGGGGTGGGGTCTGGGTGAGTGATGTTTTGGGCGGGAGTTGGGTAAGGGCAGAGACTCACCTAGTTCCTGGGTCGGTCGCGGAAAAGCACAACCTTTCCTTTTTATAAGTAATAAATATTCACATATGTGAACATTACATTTACTTTTATATTTGACATGTCTGCTGGTAGGTAGATTACAAAGGATTAGGATCTCATCAGGGACCTAATGGGACAACTTGTGATTTCTACTGCTCTGCTATAGAAGTAAATACACAGTAAGTTTTCAGCCATTCATTTTAAGAGACAGAAAATAAAGGAATGTAAATTAGATAAGTATTTAAATAAAAGGGAATACTGAGACCAAACTGTCACATCTACATACACAAATATTCTCTCCCAAACCCTCTCCATTGTATCTAAGCTACAGGCTCACTTCTATGTTCAGGAACTAGACACTACGTGCATAGAAGATAAAAAAAAGAACATTGAGGTATATATGCATGCACATGCCCAGAAACTTGGTCCTGTGTGCATATTGGCTAGAGAAAAGGCATCAAGTTACTCTTTGACTCACTGTCTTATAATTTCAGGTGAGATCTCTCAATGAACATTGAGCTCATTTTTTTTGTTAGATTCACAGTCAGGAAACTACAGCAAAAGTCTTATAACCCCATCAGTTCTAATCTTACAGATGTGCATAGGACCACATCTAGGTTTTACTTTAGAAGTAGGAACTAGGTCTTATTTTTAATTTTATATAATCACAAAGAAGGGAAAATCATCTAATTATTTACTGTAAACTAAATCCAAAGTTGTTTTAAGATCTTCAGGTTTGCTTTGTGCAATAGAAAATCATTAGGTAAATTTTGGAGAGACTAGATAGTTAGAAAGTAGGTAAAGTTACAGTGTTAGTCAATGTTCCCCTGTGAAATAGTCATTAAAGCATTTAGTTTTTCATTCATTATAATGAATTAACTAATTTGATTATAAAGAGTAGAAATTACCAGAAATACAGTATGATGGAGAATTCAGACTTGAATGTAGTAGTCTGAAGATTGGTGGAAAAGAACCAGTAAGAGCAGTTGTTACAGTCTGAGTATAAAATCACAGAAATAAAATCCTGCTTTAATTCCAGTAAGTGGGAGTCAGTTCCTTCGATCCACTCGAGGACTGAATTGCCTGTAAAGATACCCACATTGTGAAAGACAGCCTTTTTCTTTCTTATTGACACAAATGTTAATATCTACAAACACCCAGAATAAGACATAACAAAATCTTCATGTACTCTGGGTTCCAGCCAAGATGGCACACCCAATTAACCAACATAATAACATTTAAGAATTTCATTTTATTGAAGTTTCTTGTCATTCCAACATTCAGTCCACTTATCTAACATATGTACATAATATAACACACTTCTCCCCATGAACAACTAAAACATGAGATGATCTGAATTTATTCATCTTTCTTGCTTTCCTGATTTTTCTCTTGTTCTCCATTTCATCACTTGACTTCCCTGTTTACTGTGTGCTTGTAATCTGCTGCACAGTATGCACCTTTTCCTTCATGTCAAATTTCCTGACTAAAAATTATGATCAGTAAACTTGCAATAAAATTTTTAGGAGCTATATTTGCTCTTAAAGTCTCACCAGCATGATTTCCCAAATATGAACAAAACAAAGACAGCATCAATAGATATGTGAAAATAAAGGAAAGAAAGCCATTGATACCTTGACCCTTGTACAAAGAATACAGGCAACTAAAAAAATGCTGAGATTGGGAAACAAAATCTTCCTCTGAGAAGAGCACCACAATTGGTTATAAAATTCCAAATGGCCAATAAAGTGACCATTTACAGAAGTAACAAGTAATATTATAGATATTAAACACAGTGAATTTATGTATTTAGGATACACACACACACACACACACACACACTTACTTACTTACTTAATGAAAAAGAGGACATGAGTTTCAAAGAAGTAAAGAGTCTAAATATCATGTTATGGAGGGATGAAATGGAAAGGGCAAGTGATATAGTATCTAAAAAGGGAGGTCTGCTCATGGGATCCAAACTAGGCCAGTAGGTTCCAGTATCCCCAGAGACTACAAAGTCCCTGGTAACATTCCTGCCTCCATCCACCAGCCCAGGAGAAGAGGACAGATACCAGAGTATTGGAAATGTATGCATCTACCAGAAGGGAATATTGGTCCCATGCCCACCAGGAGAGTAAGAGACTCCTGCTACACCCACCAGAAGAAAGGATGGGCAGCAGACAATATAAAAGTACATTCAAGAACAGAAAAACCAATATGACATCACCAGAGACTAGGGACAATAACCAGCTAGACCAGAACATCACAATGCAGATGAAGCAGAAGAAAATGACTTTAAAAACATCTTGATGAAAATGAAAGAGGGCCTCAAAGAAGATATGAGAAAATCCCCCCAAAGAAATGGAAGAAAAAAAACAAATGAAAAAATGCAAGGTATCAACAAATCTCTCAAGGAAACAGTTCAAGACCTAAAAACTGAAATAGAGACAATAAAGAAAGCACAATCTGAGGGAATGCTGAAAATAGAAAAGCTGGATAAATGATAAAGAACTACAGATGCAAGCATAACCAACAGAATACAAGAGATGGAAGAGAGATTCTCAGGAGTTGAAGATACACTAACAGAAATAGACTCATCATCCAAACTAAATCTTAAGTCCAACAAATCCCTAACACAAAATATCCAGGAAATGTGGGATACTGTGAAAAGACCAAACATAAGAATAATAGGTATTGAAGAAAGTGAAGAAATCCAACTCAAAGGCACCGAAATCATATTCAACAAAATAATATAAGAAAACTTTCCCAACCTAAAGAAAGACATGCCAATGAAAGTACAAGACACCTACAGAACATCAAATAGCCTGGACCAAAAAAAAAAGTCTCCTTGCCACATAATAATCAAAACCCCAAACATACAGAATAAAGAGAAAACATAAAGAGCAGAAAGGAAAAAGGTCAAGTATCATATAAAGGCAAACCTGTTAGAATTATATTTGACTTTTCCATGGAAACTCTGAAAACTAGAAGGTCATGGATTCCACCTACACTGAGAGAACACAGATGCCAGCCCACACTATTATATCCAGCAAATTTTTCAATCAATGTAGATGGAGAAAACAAGATATTCCATGACAAAACAAGATTTAAACAATATACATCCACCAACAGACATTTCTCAAAGGAGAACTATAACCCAAGGAAGTTAACTACAACCAGAAAAATATAGGCAACAGATAACCCCACTTTACAAACAGCCAATAGAAAAAGGGATAGAAACACTCACATAATTATACCACCACCACCAAATCCAAAACAAACAAGAATAGGCAGTCAATGGTCATTAATATCTCTCAATATTCATGGACTTAACTTGCCCATAAAAGACACAGTTTAGCAGAATGGATAAGAAAACAGAATCCATCCTTTTACTGCATACAAGAATCACACCTCAGTTTCAAAGACATCTGGTACCTAAGAATTAAACGTGGGGAAAATATTTTCCAATCAAATGGACCCAAAAAACAAGCAGGGGTAGCAATCATAATATCCAATAAATTGGACTTTAAACTAAAATCAATCAAAAGGGATGAAGGAAGTCACTTCCTACTCATGAAAGGGGAAATCCATCAGGATGAAGTCTCACTTCTGAACATTTATGCCCCAAGTACAGAGGCATCCAGGTTCATAAAAGAAATATTATTAAAGCTCAAATCACACATAAAAACACACACATTTATATTGGGAGACTTGAATACCCCATTCTCACCACTGGACAGGAACACCAGACAGAAACTTAACAAAGAAACAAAAGAAATTAAAGAAGTTATGGCCCAATTGGTCTTAACAGAAATGTACAGAACATTCCATCTAAGCACAAAACAATATACCTTCTTCTCAGCACCACATGGAACCTTCTCTAAAACTGACCACATACTTGGCAACATAGCAAACCTCAACAGGTACAAAAATATCTAAAATATCCCTCTGGATCTTATCAGACCACCATGCTTTAATGTTAGAATTCAATAACAGCACAAATTGCAGAAAACCTACAGACTCATGGAAATTAAGTAAAGCCAAATTACACAATTCCTGGGTCCAGGAAGAAATAAAAAAAGTAATTAAAGATTTCCTAGATTTCAATGAGATTGCAGATACAATATACCCAAACTTATGGGACATTTTGAAAGCAGTGCTAAGAGGAAAGTTCATAAGGCTAAGTGCCCACATGAAGAAACAGGAGAAAATCACACTAGAGAATTAACAGCACAAGTGAAAGCTCAAGAATACCAAGAAGCCAATACAGCATGGAGGAGCAGAAGTCAGGAAATAATCAAATTGAGGGTTGAAATCAATAAAGTGGAAACTCGGGGAACAATGCAAAGAATCAATGAACCAACTCTTTGGTGCTTTGAGAAGATGAAAAAAGATAAACAAACCTTTATCCAAACTTACCAAACAGAATAGAGTGAACATGCAAATTAATAAAATCAGGAATGAAAAGGGGGACATAAAAATAGACACAGAGGAATTCCAACAGACACAGAGGAAATGCAGAGAATCATCAGGTCATACTTCGAAAACGTGTAATCCTCAAAGTTCAAAAATCTAAAGGAATTGGACAATTTTCTGGACAAGTTTCACTTACCAAAATTAAACCAGGAACAGATAAGAAACTTAAATAGACCTATACCCCTAATGAAATGGAAGCAGTCATCAAAAGTCTCCCAACGAAAAAAAGCCCAGGACCAGATGGCTTCACTGAAAAATTCTACCAGAAATTCAAGGAACAGCTAACACCAATTCTACTCCAAGTATTCCACACAATAGAAGCAGAAGGATCATTGCCAAACTCTTTTTATGAGGCTTCAATAACCTTGATACCAAAGACACACATAGATACAACTAAAAAATGAGAACTACAGACCAATATCCTTCATGAATATTAATGCAAAAATTCTCAACCAAATACTGACGAATCTTAACCAAGAATACATCAGAAAAATAATCCACTATGATCAAGTCGGCTTTATCCCAATGATGCAAGGAAGATTTAACATATGAAAATCCATCAACGTAATCCACCATATAAACAATCTGAGGAAAGAAAACATGATCATCTCACTAGATGCTCAAAAAGCCTTTGACAAAATCCAAGAACCCTTCATGATAAAGGTCTTGGAGAGATCAGGGATAACAGGAACATACCTTAACACAATAAAAGCAATATACAGCAAGCCAACAGCCAACATCAAATTAAATGGAGAGAAGCTAAATGCAATTCCTCTGAAATTGGGAACAAGACAAGGCTATCCACTCTCTCCATACCTCTTCAATATTGTCCTTTTAATTCTTCCTAGAGCAATAAGATATCAAAAGGAAATCAAGGGGATACAAATCAGAAAAGAAGAATTCAAACTTTCACTATTTTCAGATGATATGATAGTCTACATAAGTGAAATGAAAAACTCTACCAGGGAACTCCTAGAGCTGAGAAATAGCTTCAGCAAGTGTCAGAATAAAAGATTAACTCAAAAAATCTGTAGCCCTACTATATACAGATGATAGTTTTATGCATAAAGAAATCAGAGAAACATCACCCTTTAAAATTGCCACAAACAACAAAAAATGCCTTGGAGTATGCTAAGCAAAAAAGTGAAAGACCTTTACCATAAGAATTTTGAATCTCTAACAAAAGAAATTAAAGAAGATAGTGGAAAATGGAAGCATCTCTCATGTTCTTGGATAGGTAGGATCAACATCGTAAAACTGGCAATCTTGCCAAAAGCAATCTACAGATTCAATACAATCCTCATCAAAATCCCAACACAATTCTTTACCAACCTTGAAAGAACAATTCTCAACTTTATATGGAAAACCAAAGTCCAGTCCCAGGATAGCCAAAATAACCCTGAACAATAAAGGAACTTCTGGAGGCATCACCATACCTGATTTCAAGCTCTATTACAGAGCTATAGTACTGAAAACAGCTTAGCATTTGCACAAATATACAGGTAGATCAATGGGATGGAGTTGAAAACCCCGATATTAATCCACACACCAAAGAACACCTCATTTTTGACAAAAAAGCTAAATTTATATGATGGAATAAAGAAAGCATCTTCAACAAATGGTACTGTCATAACTGGATGGTGGTGTTTATAAGACTTCAGATAGATCTATTGCCATGTACAAAACAAATCCAAATGGATCAAAGACCTCAGTATAAATCCATCCACACTGATCTTCTTGAAAGAGAACATAGGAGGTGCCCTTGAACAAATGGATACAGGAGAACACATTTTACTATGTTGACCCTACCTATCCAAGACCATTTTCTGGTATCTCTTTAATTTCTTTATTTAAAGATTCAAAGTTCTTACTATACATACAGGTCTTTCATGTTTTTGGTTAGCATTACCCCAAGATATTTTATGTTGTTAGTTGCTATTGTAAAGGATGATGTGTCTTTCATTTTTTTCTCAGCCTATTTATCATCTGTGTAGACTAGGGCTACTGATTTTTCAGTTAATCTTGTATCCTGCCACTTTGCAGAAGGTGTTTATCATCTGTAAACATTCCCAGGTATTGTTTCTTGTGTTACTTATATAAACTATCATATTATCTGGAAACAGGGAAAGTATGAGTTCTTGCTTTCTAATTTGTATCCCCTTGATCTACTTTAGTTTTCTTATTGATCTAGGTAGAACTTCAAGTACAATATTGAAGAGATATGGACAGAGTGGGCAGCCTTGTCTTGCTCCTGATTTTAGAGAAATTGCTTTGATTTTCTCTCAATTTAGTTTGATTTTGGCTGTTTGTTTGCTGTATAATGCTTTTATCATGTTTAGGTAATTCCTGATTTCTCCAAGACCTTTATCATGAAGGGATGTTGGATTTCGTCAAAGGCTTTTTCAGCAGCTAGTGAGATGATCATCTGGTTTTTCTTTTTCCGTATATTTATATGGTGGATGTCAATGATGGATTTTCTTATGTTGAACCATCCCTGCATTCCTGGGATGAAGGCAACTTGATTATGGAGGATAATTTTTCTGATGTGTTTTTAGATTCGATTTGCCAGTATGTTGTTGACTATTTTGCATTGATGTTCATGAGGGATATTGGTTTGTAATTCTCTGTTTGAGTTGTGTCTGTGTGGGTTGGGTACAAAGGTAACTGCAGCCTCTTAAAAAGAGTTTGACAATGTGCCTTCTGCTGCTATTGTGGTGAACAATTTCAGGAGTACTGGTGTTATCTCTTCTGTGAATTTCTGGTAGAATTCTGCACTGAAACCATCTGGCCCTGGATTTTTTTTTTGGTTGGTAGATTTTGATGACTCCGTCTATTTCATTAGGGGTTATAGGTCTGTTTAAATTGCTTATCTGTTCTTGAATTAATTTTGGTTAGTGATATCTATCCAGAAAATTTTCCATTTCATTTAGATTTTTGAATTTTGTGGAGTACAGGTTTTCAAAGTATGACCTGATGATTCTCTGGATTTTCTCAGTGTCCTTGTTGTGTCCCCATTTTCATTTCTCATTTTGTTAATTAGCATTATCTCTCTCTCTGCCTTTTATTTAGTTTGTATAAAGTTTTGTCTATCTTGTTGACTTTCCTGAAGAACCATTTGTTTCACTGAGTCTTTGTAATGTTTCCTAGTTTCTAATGTATTGATTTCAGCCCTCAGCTTTATTATTTCCTGGCATCTATTCCTTCCAGGGCCATTTTGCTTCCATTTGCTCTAGAGCTTCCATTTGCGCTGATAATTCTCTAGTGAGATTATACTCTAATTTTTTCATGTAGGCAATTAGAGCTATGAAATTTCCTCTTAGCACTATGGAACACTTTAAAAGCAGTGTTAAGAGGAAAGTTCATAGCACTAAGTGCTCACATGAAGAAACAGGAGAATAGTACACTATGGAGAACTACTCAGTAGGAAAAAAGCAATGGAAATGTGAAATTCACAGGGAAATTAATGCAAGTAGAAGAAACCATTCTGATCAAGGTAACCCAGTCACAAAAAGATAGGCATGGTATGTACTCACTCATATGCCAATTTTAGACATAGAGTAAAGGATTGCCAGCCTGCAAGCCACACTACCAGAGAGTCTGGTAAACAAGGAGGAACCTTGTAGAAATATACATGGTCCCCTGGAGAAGGGGAAAGGGACAAGATCTCCTGAGCAAATTAGGAGCATAAGGGAAGAGGAGAGTGAACTAGGAGAATGAGAAGGGGAGAAGAAGAGGGTTGAGGAAGACACGATGGGGCAGGGATGTTGAGTTGGGGTAAGAATAGAAGAGGGCAAAGTAAGAGATAATATACAGAGAAATTATAGGTTTAAAGAGAAATCAGGCAATAGAGAAATGCCTGGAGAGCTACAAACATGACACCAACTAACAGTCTAAGCAATAGAGGAGAGGCTAGTTTAAATGCCCTCTCCTGATAATGAGATTGATGACTAATTCCTATGCCATCCTAAAGCCTTCATCCAATAGCTGGTGGAAGTATAAGCAGACACCCACAGCTAAACCTTGAACTGAACTGGAATCCAGTTGCAGAGGAGGACTGATAATCAAAGGGGTCCACACCAGGCTGGTGAACCCCACAAAAACAGCTGTCCTGAACAAGGGAGTGCTCTTGGTTCTCAGACTGAGAGTTGGGAAACCAGCATGGGACTAATCCAGACTCCCTGAATGTGGGTGTCAGTGAGGAGACCTTGGAAATCTATGGCAGCTCTTGTAGTGGATCAGTAATTATCCCTAGCATAGGAATGGACTTTGGAAAGCCATCCCACATGGAAGGTATACTCCCAGAGCCTAGACACAAGGGGGTTGGCTTAGGCACTGTCCCAAAGAATATGACAGACTTTGAAGACCCCCTATCGAAGGCCTCACCCTCCCTGGAGATCAGAAAGGGGATGGGATAGGTAGGGTGTTAGTTGCAGAGGCAAAAAAAAAAAAGAATGATTAAAAAAAGTAAGTGTCCCATGGGTTTGGTTATATTGTGTTTTCATTCTCATTAAATTCTAAGAAGACTTTAATTTCTTTTTTAATGCTTTCTTGACCCAGAAATGATGCAAATGGACAATATTCAATTTCCATGAGTTTGTAGGGTTTCTGCAATTTGTGTTGTTGTTGGATTATAACCTAAAAGCGTGGTGGTCTGATACAATACTGAGGATTATTTCAATTTTTTTTGTATCTGTGTAAGTTTGCTATGTTTCTGAGTATGTGTTCAATTTTTGAGAAGTTTCCTTGTGGCACTGAGAAGAATTTATATTCTTTTGTGTTTGGATGGAATGTTCTATAGATGCCTGTTAATCCCATTTGGGTCATAACTTCTGTTCTTTCATTTTTTTCTTTATTAGGTTTCTGTCTGGTGGTCCTATCTAGTGGTGAGAGCAGGGTGTTGAAGTCTCCTAATATAAGTGTTTGAGGTTTTATGTGTGATTTGATCTTTAATAATGTTTCTTTTACAAATGTGGTTCCCTTGGTGTTTGTGGCATAGACTGAGAATTCATCTTTATGGACTTTTACTGTGATAAGTATGAAATACCCTTCTTCATATCTTTTGATTGATTTTAGTTTGAAGTCTAATTTTTTAGATATTAGGATTACTACACCAGCTTGTTTCTTGGGTCCATTTGATTGGAAAATCTGTTCCCAACCCTTTACTCTGAGGCACCATCTGTCTTTGAATTTGAGATGTATTTCTTGTATGCAGCAGAAGGTTGGATTCTGTCTTTGTATACATTTCGTTAACCTGTATCTTTTAATAGGCATGTTAAGACCATTGACATTGAGTGACATTAATTGTTTGATTTGTATTTGAGGTTGATGTGGTTTTTATGTGTGGAATTTCCTCCCTTTTTATTTTGTTGCCTGGTAAATGTGATTATCTATTGCCTATGGTTTTTTTTAGCATAGTTATCTTTGTTGTGTTGGAGTTTTTCTTCTTGTAATTTCTGTACAGGTGGATTTGTGGATATATTGCTTAAATCAGGTTTTGTCATGGAATAACTTGTTTACTCCATCTATTGTGATTGAAGTCTTTGCTGGATACAGTGGTCTGGCCTGACATCCATGCTCCCTTATTGTTTGTAGAATATCTATCCAGGATCTCCTGAATTTCAAAGTTCCCATTGTGAAGTTGGGTGTAATTCGGATAGTTCTGCCTTTATACGTTACTTGACCTTTTTCTTTTGCTGCTCTTAATATTTTTTCTTTATTCTGTAAGTTTGTTGTTTTGATTATTATCTGGCAAGGGGATTTCATTTTGTGGTCCTATCTATTTAGTGTTCTATAATCTCCTTGTTCATTTATAGGCATATCCTTCTTTAGGTTGTAGAAGTTTTCTTCTATGATTTTGTTGAATATGTTTTCTGTATCCTTGACATGAAGATCTTCACCTTCTTAAATACCTGTTATTCTTAGGTTTGTTCTTTTCATTGAGTCCCATATTTTCTGAATATTTTAGGTTAGGGACTTGTTGGACTAGAGATTTCTTTGGTCGATGACTGTTTATCCTCTAGTTAGTCTTCAACATCTGAGATTCTCCTTTTACATCTCTTGGGTTCTATTGGTTATACTTACATCAGTTGTTCCTAATCATTTACCCAGTTTTTCTAATTCCAGCTTCCCCTCATTCTGCATTTTCTTTATTGTTTATAATTCTGCTTTCAAACTGTGGATTGTATGAATTGTTCCTTCACTTGTTTGGTTGTTTGTTCTTGGCTTTATTTAGGTTCTTTAAGGGATTTGTTTATTTCTTGAATGTTTTCGGTTCTCTTTTCCTCCATTTCATGTAATTTTTTGCTTGGTTTTTCTTGTATTTCTTCATGGGGTTTTCTTGTTTCCTCTTTAATTGTCTCTATAATATTCATAAGATAATTTTTATGGTCCATTTCTTCATCCTCTGCTTTGGGCTTCTCACTTCTTGTTGTGAAGTCCCTACATTTTTGTGATGTCATATTGGTCTTTCTGTTGTTGAGTGTGTTCTTATTCTGTTGTCTTCCCATCCCTTCTTCCAGTGGGTGCAGTTGGTCTCTCTCTCTCTCTCTCTCTCTCTCTCTCTCTCTCTCTCTCTCTGTGTGTGTGTGTGTGTGTGTGTGTGTTTGTGTGTGTGTCTCTCTCTCTCATCTGTCTGTCTCCTCAAGCAAAGGGCTGAGGGCAGAGGGCAGAGAGAAGAGGGGGGATCAAGAGTGAGGTGTGTCCAGACTTAGCGTGGGCCTTCCTGTCTGTGCATGTCCACTCCTGTCAAGGGGCAGGCTCAGGAATAAGGAGGTGATGATTGGGTAAGTTGGGGCCAGAGCAGAGCCCCAACTCGCCTTAGGCACCAGGTAGAGGGCAGAGAGTGGAGCGGGTACAAGGATGAATTGTTTCCAAACTTGGGGTGGTCCCCCCTGGGTGGGCAGGTCCACTCTTGTCAAGGGGAAAGCTCAGCAAGAAGGAGGAGGTGTTTATGGGGTGAGTTGGGGCCATAGGCAAGCCCAGACTCACCTCAGGTGGCAGGTAGCAGTTCTGGTGGCAGGCAGAGGGCAGAGGGGGGACAAGAATGAGGTGTCATCTTTTGATTCTTACCTGGTTTGAAATTTTTCTTGTTTAATTTAGTCTATTTTTTGTTCTTAATGTTTTTATACCTTTAGAGACATCTCCTTCTTTAGCTTATGAAAATTTTCTTCTTTGATTTTGTTGGAAATATATTTTGTGCTCGTTTACCTGGGATTCTTCTCCTTATTCTCTTATTACTATTCTTAGGTTTCATTGTTACATAGTGTCCTGGATTTCCTCTGTTTTCTGTGAGGATTTTTCTTTTGATTCAGCATTCTCTTTGTTGTATCTATTTTTTCTATTTTATCTTCAATTCCTAAGATTCTTTCTTTCATTTCTTATATTAAGTTGAAGAAACATGACTCTATAGTTCCTGTTAGAATTTCTGAATTTTTGTTTTCCAGAATTCCCTTAATTCTATTCTGTATTGTTTCTATATCAAGCTTCAAGATTTGAACATGCACATTTTGTTTGTTTTTTCCTGTATTCCTTCGAAGAATTCATTTATGTTCTCCAATTATTGTACTGTGATTGCTGTAAGTGAATTTTTACATTTTTCTTTAGTAACATCTATGATGCTCAAATAATTGGCTTTGAGCAATTTTTCTTGTGCCACAGCTATGTTGAAATATTCAGGGCCTGTTCTAGTAGGATATTTGCAGTATCCTGCATCCAGGAGACAATAGTCAGGTACTACCTGGCTTATTGACCCAGTGAATGATTTGAGAGAAACATGTGGATTAAGAAATAACAGGTAGAAAGTTATTGATACTAAAGAAAACATGGAGACACAGGATGAGTTGGGAGGGAATCCCAATAAATACTGGGATCCATCTTAAGTTTGTTGACCAAAATTCATATATACCTCAAACAAATGGTAAAAATGGTAAAAATATTCTTTACCAAGATGCAAGGAACAAACAGAATTAATTGCTTCCTCAATTCTCCAAACATTTATTAACTACACTTTAGATCAAACCTCTTGTCACATGGCCTTGAGGATTAAGACATCTAGTAAACACACCTTAAATCATACTTCTTATCATCTGACCTTGAGGATTAAGATGTCTAGTAACCTTAGATGAAGTTTTCTGTTTTCTAGGTAAGAAATCTACATGTTAAACCAAACATATTATAGTAGCCACATCTTAGAATTTTAGGTGTTAGGCCTTTATCCTTGAAAAACAAGGATAGTTTTGAAGTCTCTGTCTATAAGTCACGATCAATTTAAGCTAACTTTATGGAACCAGGTTATTGATTGCATTTCAATGCTTGTATCTAAGTGTCTGTGGTTTTGATTGTTGAGGGAAGTTTCTCTCTTGGTTAGCACCACAGCAATTTTGTCTAAAATAAATACACAGAGACATATATTATTTATACACTGTTTGGCCAATGGATCAGGCTTCTAATTAGTTAGCTGTCTCTTAATTATTAACCCATCTCTAGTAATCTGTGTATCTCCGTATGGTTTTGGCTTTGTGGTGATACCTGGGCATCTCAATTCATCAGCAGCTGCATGGTGTCTCTCTGACTTTCCCTTCTACCTTTCTCTATCCCTGCTTCTATTTCCCAACTGGCTAAATCCTGCCTGTCCATTGGTCAAAACATATGTGTTCATGAACCAATAAAAGAAACATATATACACCACATAGAGAATGACATCACCCAACAGGTCATAGAACTGTGGCTGATTTCTAAGTTTTTCTTTGTTGGGTGGGTGTTTTGTTCTTTGATTTCTGTTGTCTCTCTAGATTTTAGAAAGTGTTTTGGCTATTCCTTGCCTATTTTTCTGACCTGCTTCATTGGTGTGTCCACAGGTAATGCCTGCTGGATTTAGTGCATGAGATGCAGTAAAAGTTCTTAGAGAAACCCTTGATAAAAATAAATGAATAAATAAATAAATAAATAAATAAATAAATTGGAGAATGACTGAAAAAAAGACTCAGTCTTGAGTTTTAAACACACACATGCACAGGCATACACACACACACACACACACACACACACACACACACACACACACACGCACACACACAAACACATACAAGCAAATAACTTATGCTGGGAGGTAAGACAAATTCAAAACAAAAATAAAAATTCCAGAAAAATATACAGCATTAACAAAACTTCCAAAAACTCTTGAATATATACAGGACCTCAGACTTCAAAATGCAAATGAAAATGGGAAGGAATTGTGATAATCTAAAATTATATAAAATTTATTAAATAAAACATTAGACAAAAATTTCCAAAACCTATTAAAATAAAATTATAACCAAATCAAGAGAGATTTAAAGCCCACAAATAAAGATGAATAGAAAATATCCTCCGTTCCATGACAAACAACAATCTGATGAAAAAATGAAAAGAGAAAAAATAATAATAAAATCTGTAAGAGAATATACACTAATTACCATTCAAAGGAAACCAATCAAAATGTCCCAAAGATTCCCCTTAGAAACACCAAAGGTAATGTATTTCAATCTTGAAATGTATATAAAAGCCAACAATAATTGCTCTAACAAGGAGTTAAATTTTAAAAGTGATGAAAATATTAAAAATAAATATGCAAAACTTAAGACTGCAAGCATAAAGAAAAAGGGATATAGAAATACCAATCATCATTTCACCTTGCCTGTTATATTCATAAGCTGAACTATGCCACTATATTCTAAAATATGAAAAATTATTATATGTTGATAACATGAAATACTAAATTTTTTTTAAAAAATTAAGTTAACATATGACAAAAAAGGCAGCACTAAATAAAAAACTCATAGAAAAATTGCAAGGAAGAAAATAAATATTGCACTTTCATAGGGCACAGGAAGACTAAATATTAAGAGATGTGAATTTGGATTGAGTTTACCAAGTATAACTCTTATATCATACATTTGAAATACAAAGACAAGAGGACAAATATGACCAGCAATGATCCAAACTAATAAGAAATAGCAAAACCCAATCAATGTAACCCCAAATAAAAGTTGTAAAAATTCTGCATTTAAAGGATGTAAAGTAGCTGATTAAAATGCAACATCAAACTGTCCTTTCCCTCCAGAATACACATGCCAAAGCAAATGATAGCCATAGACTAATATTTAAATGTTGCAAATAAATTTAGCAATAAGATGGAAATCTTAAATAAGCCAACATGTTGCTTCTCATATTGTCATATATGGTAAGATAGATTTCAATCTAAATCTATTCAAAAGAAATGAAAGTCATCACATATTATTAGGAATTCACAAGCAAGAAAAATCCTAATTTGTTTATGTGTGTGCATTGAAAATTGTGGTTACAAATTTCATTAAATAAATACTGGAAGGCAACAAAAATCATATGTGTCAAAACATAATAGGTTCTGAACAGTTCAATACCCCACCCTCATCTACAGGTAGATTTTTCCAAAGATTAGCAAACAAGCATCATAATTAAATTATACTGTATTTCAATTAGACTTAACATAATCCATTTAGTATAGTCACATTATATATGTTTCTCTGTAGTTTATGGAACATTCAAAAATCAATTGCATACAGGACAGAAAAATCCCTTAACAAATATGAAAATCTTAAATTGTTAATTTTCAATGAAATTATCAGAGAGGAAAAGTAAGCAATAGAAATTTCATGAATGGGAAAGCCATAAAGACAGAACATATTTGAATGAACATGGAAAAATCTAAAGGGAAAATTCAACAATTCCAAATGTCAAATGAAAATCACAGCATCGACTTCCGGATCATCTATATCACAGTTGAGGCAGTCCTGAGAGTAAGTACATGGATATATTGCTTACATTAAAAAAAGTCAGACTTGGAAGATGCCAAATGGTACAAAGACTTGGTTTACTATAATACTTAGAGATAAACTGAGGAAAGTTCAATAACAATTACCAAAAGGAATGATTGTTATCCAGATATATCTAGCTTTAATGACAAAGAAATTTACTATGCCCAAAGACCAAAATTTATCTTTGCTCCCCATGTAAGGAAGTATTAACAATACACGGTAGGCAGAATATATTAGGAAATAATTACTGGTCAGTTGGTGGTATGCATGCACTTAATCTCAGTTCTAAGGAGGCACAGGCAGGCAGCTAGATCTCTATACATTTGAGGTCAGCCTGAATTAAAAGAGTATTCTAAGACAGCCATATTTATGTAGAGAAACCCTGCCTCAAACCACCACCATCCCCAAGAAAATAAGAAAACATAAACAAATAAAGAAGGAAGAAAAATAATTACTAAGAAAAAATGAATACAAAAATTAGTGATCTGACATAGCTTTACTGACAGAAGTAGGGGCAAAATTAAAAAAAAAATCCTTATTTTTTATCATCTGAATCCATTAAACATTTTGTAGTAATCACTGCGAAGTTGGATGGTAGGCAGCACAACATCCTCCATAAGAATTTCTCTTGGGACAAATCAGCCATTTCCACAGAAGTATGCCCAGAAATACAGCCATCAGAACACATCTCCATTGCCCAGATTAAGAGGAAGAAAATTTGAATCAGAGCTAACATCTTCTCAATCAGGCAGGCCCTGAAGGAAGAAACTGGATTAGAAGGTGAACGAGGCTTTCTGTTAATCCAGTCTAACTGCATCAATGAGCCTTGGCTTAGGTGAGACATACTATTTCCAAAATTAAGGTGGAAAGGATAACTTTAGTGTATGTCCTTTATTTTCAGATGCTCATACATGCTCATGCACACACATGCTTGCACGTGCACACGTGCGCGCACACACACACACACACACACACACACACACACACTTAAAATTCCTGCATACATGCACACTTATACAGAAAGTGAGAGACTAGGAAGGGAAGAAGAGTCCTAGAATTGGGAGAAAGTACAGTGAAAACACTGGGAGACAAAGGCAAATATAGACAAGTTCTGAAGAAAAATAGATAGCATCTATTATCTTTTAGTTTAATATGCAAAACTAATTTTAAAAATAGTGGCTGAAGATTTTGATCAGTTTTTAAGTGTAAATACTATGATTTTAAAGACCTAAGTTTGTTTCCCAAATGCAAGTAAAGTGTTGCAAAGCCCTGGAATCCAGCTCCAAGAAGTCCCCCCACTTTTGGCTACTGCACTCACATGCACGAACCACCAAACAGATACAGAACATACAGGCAACATGTTTATAAAGTAATATTAAAAATAATATTAATCCATTCATTTTCTTCTCTGTTTTTCATCCTACTCATGAATATATCTGGTTCTACAGTGTTTCTTCATTCTTTCTTTCTCCCTATCTTTTTGCTTTCCTGGGCACTTTGCTCTGTATTTCTACAAGCATGTATTATTACTTCTTTAATTATATGAGCAGATATGCTCTTTGTCTTTCTGGTTCTTGGTTGTTTTATTCAAAAGAGTGTTGTACAGTTTCATACATTTTGCCTCAGATGCCACAATGTCACTCTTTTTATCCAAAGGGGCAATTGGTTCAGTCCACATTTGAACTGTTTTAAATCGTATCGAAATAAACAAGAAGGTGTCTGTGCGTTTAAGATATAAATATTGCTTCTACCTTGTATAAATCCACAATTATACATTTGCTACATTCTATGATCATTCTGTGGATCATTATTTTCAATAATGTTTGGGATAATGTGAATTTCCACAATATGGTTTAAAAGTCCTCTTTTGTTTGCATACTCATTATTGTCATTTCTGTTTCTTTATGACAGTATTCTATCTATGATTAAATGATATTCCATTGTAGTTGTGATTGTCACTTCTCTGATTATTGAGTCAGCATATTTTTATACATTCAGTAGCTATCTGTAGGGCTTCCTTACAGAATTAAGTATTGAGTACTTTATCATAATTTTAAATGGAATTTTGAGATTTATTTTTTTATTTCCTTTATATGCCAGATAACAAATGCTCATTGAATATTCCCACCTGCAATTTTTCTCATATTCTGTAGGTTTTCTCCAAATCCTGTGGATCATTAGATTTTCTGTGCAGAAATTCCTTAATTTGAAGTAATTTCATTTCACTATTTTGCTTTTTTGTTTCCTGTGCTGTTGTCATCCTGTCTAAAATCATTGATAACAACAGTGTCTTGAAGTGATTACCATATATTTTGTGGTTAACATATTTTTATAAATCTAGATAAAATTATCTATAAAATATTGTGGAAGTAAATTCAACAGCATACAGAAATATAATATAATGTGACAATATAAGATTAATCTCAGAATGTTACATTAAATAAATCAATAAATACAACATGTATTGACACAACAAATAAAATAAACATTTCAATTATTGAAGAAAATTCATTCCATAGACAACCAGAAGCCATTCATAATAAAAGCTGTCCAATAATGAAGAATAGAAAGAATATCCCTTAAACTGGAAATGGCTCTTATTTAAGAGAAAGCCTTGGATGTATTACTTAATGTGGAAATATGAGAGTGTTTCCTCAAGTACAGGGTATTCACAAGATGAAATAAAAGCATCTACCTTTAACAATCATATTTAACAAAGTAGTTTAAATATTTAAAAGACAATTTAAATATTACAAATATAAAAATGGTTTACAATTATGGAAAGAAAGCAAATTGTGTAGGTAGAAGACATAATTACAGATATAAAAATACTTAAATGCTTCCTGAAGAATTATATTATGCACATATGTAAAAATGTCATAGTGAAACAGAATATTTTACAATTAAAATGTTAATAAAAAGAAAATATTAGTACTTATAATGTAGCATGATAATATATCAACATATAAGCAGTAACCTATGAAGAAGAATTTTTTAATGTAATAACATTCAATAGAGTTGTAGTAAACATTAGGAAATTAGCAAAGTAAATGACATATGTGAGCAATAAAAGATGTATGATGTGGAATAAAGAAGTTATAAAAATAAAAAAACAAATGCTATCAGAGTATTACCAAACACTTAGTAAATATAAATAAGAAATAATAAAAGTCGAATAAAACAGGCTTTTCCATGTTATAATGGAGTGTATGTAGTATTTACAATTTCAAGAGCCAACTGTTTATGAATAGGGAGTGGAGAATAAGGTATAAAGCATTTTCACTCTGCCTTTCTTCTGACCCTGAGAGGCAACTGTTGTGCAATTAGTTTGGATATCAAGTTAGGAAAGCTTGTATTTTTCTCATTTCAATAATTATGAGAAGAATCAGTTATCAACTGTGTTTTGCATTTTATTCCAATCGATGTATAGTTGTTTAGTATTTTTCAAAGTCATCACCCATCATTACACAAATTATAGATTGTTTATCATAGGCATCCATCCTTCAGAGAAAGAGTGTGTTCATATACTGACAGAAGCATGTATCTATTCTCATATAAAGCTATCTTGCTGGCACCTTTCATTAGTTTGCTTGCCAGAACATCTGGTATTACTGTGATCAAGAAAATTTCTGATAAAGATAGCATGCCTTCTATTCACTTTGAGGTTTATCAAATATCAAGGGAGGAAATAAATCATTTCAAGTCTCTACTATAAACCTTCATTCCTAGAAAGCATTGAAAAATATTGGCTTAAAGAGACAATAAATTATGACTTCTCCCAGAATACCTTTACATTGACCGTGGACCAACCCCTAGAAGCAAACTTTTCACCATAAATTTCAAGTATTAATGAGTATTAATAACTTATTATTGATAAAAAAGCAATAAACCTAGTTCATTGTCTAGCATCTCATGCTTGTCTGTATTCTCTGAATTGAATGTGGCACAGGCAGGAGGGTTTCTGAGGCTTACTGTCTGCAAATCTAGCAAAAATCATAAACTGTAGGTTCAGGTGGAGACCCACTTTCAAAGGAATGAACAGAGGATAATAGAAAAAAACACACTGCATTCCTCTGTGTACATAAAACTACATACAAAAAGTTGTGTTCAACATGGAGATAGGATTTTCACACAGATACATACAAGTATTTTCTCCCTCTCCTCTCCTCACATCTCCTCTCCTCTCTCTCTCTCTCTCTCTCTCTCTCTCTATATATATATATATATATATATATATATATATATCAGATAAACAAACAAAGAAAATAATATTTGTATTTGAAATCTAACTTGTATGAGATGAAAACACAGATTAATATAGGGAGCAAATATGTTACTAGTAGCCTGCCTGAATTGAAAAGATCTTTGGTTTCTGTTTTCTCTCTAGAATTTAGAAAGTGAGTTGGCTATTCATTGCCTATTTTGCTGACCTCCTTCACTAGTGTGTCCACAGGTAATGCCTGCTGGTTTTAGTGCATGGGATGCAGTAAAAGTTATTAGAGAAACACTTGATAAAAACAAAATAAAATAAATTGGAGAATGAGTGAGAAAAAGACTCAGTCTTGAGTTTTAAACACACACTTGCACAGGCATACACATAAACACACACACACACATATATATATATATATATATTTATATATATATATATAAATATATATATATATAAATATATATATACATATATACACACACATATATATATGCATGTATATATATAAAATATATCTGCAACAGCCATATCCATTTATAGTACCACCTACAACATATCAGTGCTTGCTTTTGTTTAAGTTCTTAGAAGCATTTTATTCTTTTTTTCCATATTTTTGACAATAGTAATATTACTTAGATAATATTTTAGTATAGTTTCGACTTTTTATTTTTCTTTGGCAATTTGGTAAATTTAGTACATTTTCACATTCTCGTATATATTTTGTTATCTTCCTTTAGAAAATATATACTCGGAAAACTAACGTATCTTTTTCATTCCATTTTTCTTTGTTTTGGACAGTGTTTCCTTTGTAGTTATCTGAAACCCACTGAGTTTTCCAGTCTGGTACAGAATGTGTCATCTTGATGATGCAGTCTCTCAAACTACTAGTAATGGATTTATGCACCATTAAGTTGTTGAACTTAGCACATATAATTATAATTTTATAACTACTGTTATTCCTATTTTCTAGGGACACCTTGTTCTTTTCTCTAACATTTTTTCAATATTACTCTTGCTTTGATGTGGAGATGGTAAAATAGATCTGATGATCCTACTCACCTATATTTTTATGTCTATTCCCCATGGTTTCCAGTTTCCTTTAGGTAAGTCATTGACATTAAATTGTGTTCCATTGTTAAATCTCTTTTCTTCTAGGGCTTTCTTCACATTCATTCTTGGATTTAGATATTCAATCTATTTTAATTTGAATTTTATAGGTATTAAGAGAAGGCCTACTCTATTTCCTCTTCATGAAGCTATCTAATTGCCATTGGTGTATATGTATTCATTTATTTATTTATTTATATTCCTGAAGTTTGGTTTGCAATCTATGTATCTAAATACCACATTTTAAGCTAATAATATGCTGTGTTCATTGCTATCACCTTATAATATACTTTGAACTCTGGTTTCTTGATGCTTATTAGTTTCGTTTAAAATTAAATTTGACTGTTCAGAATCTTTCTTGATACCAGATAAATTAGAAGTTATATGAGTTCCTGGTGGTAGTTTTATTTTTTTAATGCATTTGACTTTGACATACCATTACTTATTTGATGCGAATTTTGCAAAGGAATGTGTTGTTAGCATAAGAGGGATTCCTTTTTCTGTGCTCTGACACTTCGTCTTACTGATTTTAGATTATTTTATCTATCTGAGGCTTTTAATTTCTTAATTTACCCTGACCTGAAATAAAATATATTGTAAACTTAATGGGGGCCACTCAAGTTTCCTAAGACTGAATGTAGTTATTTCCCTGGTTGTTTTGTTGTCGTTGTTTTTAAATTTCAAATATTATTTCATTAAACTAATTTACTATGGCTTTTCCCATCTTCTTTTATGTGACACCAAGAATACAAATACACATTATGTAAATTGTGTTCTATAAACCCTATGATCCTTCTTCTACACATTTTTCATTTTTCTGTGTAAGTATGAGAAACATCTCAAATAAATGTATTCATCATGATTGTAATATGAAAAAGGTAGAAGTGATTTAAATGTTTATGCAAATTTCAAAATGCATCATATATGAGCTGTTAAGCACAGACTTATATCAAAGATAAGCTTAAGTTTTTGGTTCTTTGTTTTCAGCCTTAAATGACAACTAGAAATATAAATGGTATTACAAATATTGTCTATTGTATAAATAGGAGGAAAACATATGCATGGGAAGGAGATTACAAATATTCTTCCTATATAAGTTATAGATTACAAATTTAAACATGTTTAAGGAAATAATAGATTGTCAGATCTTCACATACATATATTAAATAAACATAATACTTTAAGATTGAACTACTTATGAGCAAATCACTCATAGATATAGATAAGACACTATGAAGACTGATAGGACAAGTGATCAAGCTGAAAAGATATTTAAGTGTTTATTTTTATAATACAGGTAGTACTGTAATTGAGAATATCAGTGCTTTTTCTGTCTTTGAAATGAGGTTGTTCTTCTTGGAAGCAGAGTGTGTAGTAATGGAATTTCACTGTTATTTCCTATTTAGATTACATATAGTTGTAATACTGAATTAACAACAGGTCAGAAAATAAAACCACTCTAATTAGAATTATTTTCAAAACATAAGCACAAAAGTTTTCAAAAAAGTTGAATAAGAAAGCATTCACAATCAGTTGAATAGGGAAAACTAGGATTATTAATTGACGAATACATGTTTGAGGTTTTCCATGAAAAAGCAGAAAGTAGGATATTACAAAGACATGTAAGTTTCAAGGGAGAAAAGAAAATCCTGCTTTAAGCCAAAACGTTTCTTTGAGGGAAACTATCTCATTGGCAGAGACAACAGACAATGAAGTAACAAAATCTCTCTGATCAAACTATCCTATACAATGCTGTCTTTATTATTATAAAAACTTGGATAAATGCCCACACCAAAATGTAAGTTTATATTTAATTAATTATCTAATGAAATCAGAAAGCAAGCTATCTAAATGGTAAAGCAATTACAAGTATATCATTACTAATTAAAATGTACTTAATATGGAAATATATGATGTCAATACATGTTTCTCTTATAGGTTGATGAATAAAACTGTTTAGGCCAAAGGTCAGACAGGATGGAGCCAGGCAGGAAGTATAAGCAGGGGTACCAGAGAATACAGGGAAGAGGAACACAAAGAAGAGTTGAGAGAGAAAGCCATTTAGCTGCTGAGGGAGCAAGATATCCAGGCATCACAGGTAATTCAAGACCATGTAGAGGTAAACAGATTAATGCTGGAGAGATGGCTCAGAGGTTAAGAGCCCTGACTGTTCTTCCAGAGGTTCAGAGTTCAAATCCCAGCAACCACATGGTGGCTCACAGCCATCTGTAATGTGATCTGGTGCCCTCTTCTGGCAGGCACTGTATACATGATAAATAAATAAATAAATCTAAAAAAATAATTAAGAGAGAGATAGCCAATAAGAAGCCTGAGCCATCAGCCAGGCAGTTTATAATTAATATAAGCATCTGTGTATTTATTTTGAACTAAAAGGCTATGGGACCTGTAGGGAAAAAAACTTCTGTCCATAAATGCTGTGGAGCAAGAATTTCCATGTAAAAACTTACAAAAGCTTAAAAAATGATTTTAAAAACAAAAGAACAAAGTCAAACATGGCTTCTTCATGGCAAAATTTTCTTCCATGTGCTCATTTTGCTAGAAACAAGCAGAGACATGGCTCTTTAAAGAGAGCCTTCCTGACTCAGTGTTAGTGGCAAAAACTGCA